>NW_027551889.1:0-66567 GCF_045843805.1 Urocitellus parryii
GTTGCCAAGCTTCCGAAAAACTACGAGTTTCCGAAAATCTCAGCAAACATTTTTTCACCCAATCTTGATGATACTGGCAGGTAATGATCACTACCCCATTCCCACTTGGCTCACCAAATTTCGTTCTTCTAGGTTAAACCGTTCCTTTGCAGTAGCCATTTTCATGTTTAGGTTTCACTCTCTTTTCTCCTATATGGATACATGTAGTTGGAACTCTAAATCAAACACGGTTTGTGCTAGCTCTTTGAAACTTGGCACAAGAATGTAGTTCCAAGTTCAATCGCTATGGTTTGTGTCCTATTGAATAGAACCAAGCAGAGACTGACGATAATCACTTTCATTGAAAGGGGTTGCCAAGCTTCCAAAAAACTAAGAGTTTCCTGAAATCTCAGCAAACATTTTTTTCACCCAATCTTGATGATACTTGCAGGTAATGATCAGTACAAGAGTCCCACTTGGCTCACCAAATTTCGTTCTTCTAGGATAAACCGTTCCTTTGCAGTAACCGTTTTCATGTTTAGGTTTCACTCTGTTTTCTCCTATATGGATACATGTATTTGGAACTCTATCAAACACGGTTTGAGCTAGCTCTTTGATACTTGGCACAATAATGTAGTTCCAAGTTCTATCGCTATGGTTTGTGTCCTATTGAAGTAGCCCCAAGCAGAGACTGACGAGAATCACTTTCATTGAAAGGGGTTGCCAAGCTTCCACAAAACTACGAGTTTCCTGAAATCTCAGCAAACATTTTTTCACCCAATCTTGATGATACTGGCAGGTAATGATCAGTACAACACTCCCACTTGACTCACCAAATTTCGTTCTTCTAGGATAAACCGTTCCTTTGCAGTAACCGTTTTCATGTTTAGGTTTCACTCTGTTTTCTCCTATATGGATACATGTAGTTGGAACTCTAAATCAAACACGGTTTGAGCTAGCTCTTTGAAACTAGGCACAATAATGTAGTTCCAAGTTCTATCGTTATGGTTTGTGTCCTATTGAAGTAGCCCCAAGCAGAGACTGACGAGAATCACTTTCATTGAAATGGGTTGCCCAGCTTCCAAAAAACTACGAATTTCCTGAAATCTCAGCAAACATTTTTTCACCCAATCTTGATGATACTGGCAGGTAATGATCAGTACACCAATCTCACTTGGCTCACCAAATTTCGTTCTTCTAGATTAAACCCTTCCTTTGCAGTATCCTTGTTCATTTTTAGGTTTCACTCTGTTTTCTCCTATATGGATACATGTAGTTGGAACTCTAAATCAAACACGGTTTGGGCTAGCTCTTTGAAACTTGGCACAATAATGTAGTTCCAAGTTCTATTGCTATGGTTTGTGTCCTATTGAAGTAGCCCCAAGCAGAGACTGACGAGAATCACTTTCATTGAAAGGGGTTGCCAAGCTTCCAAAAAACAAGAGTTTCCGGAAAAATCAGCAAACATTTTTTCACCCAATCTTGATGATACTGGCAGGTAATGATCAGTACACCAATCCCACTTGGCTCACCAAATTTTGTTCTTCTAGGTTAAACCGTTCCTTTGCAGTAACCGTTTTCATATTTAGGTTTCACTCTGTTTTCTCCTATATGGATACATGTAGTTGGAACTCTAAATCAAACACGGTTTGTGCTAGCTCTTTGAAACTTGGCACAATAATGTAGTTCCAAGTTCTATCGCTATGGTTTGTGTCCTATTGAAGTAGCCCCAAAGAGAGACTGACGAGAATCACTTTCATTGAAAGGGGTTGCCAAGCTTCCTAAAAACTACCAGTTTCCTGAAATCTCAACAAACATTTTTTCACCCAATCTTGATGATACTGCCAGGTAATCATCAGTACACAAATTCCACTTGGCTCACCAAATTTCATTCTTCTAGGTTAAACCGTTCCTTTGCAGTAACCGTTTTCATGTTTAGGTTTCACTCTGTTTTCCCCTATATGGATACATGTAGTTGGTACTCTAAATCAAACACGGTTTGTGCTGGCTCTTTGAAACTTGGCACAATAATGTAGTTCCAAGTTTTATCGCTATGGTTTGTGTCCTATTGACGTAGCCCCAAGCAGAGACTGACGAGAATCACTTTCATTGAAAGGGGTTGCCAAGCTTTCGAAAAACTACGAGTTTCCGCAAATCTCATCAAACATTTTTTCACCCAATCTTGATGATACTTGCAGGTAATGATCAGTACAACACTCCAACTTGGCTCACCAAATTTCGTTTTTCTAGGATAAACCGTTCCTTTGCAGTAACCGTTTTCATGTTTAGGTTTCACTCTGTTTTCTCCTATATGGATACATGTAGTTAGAACTCTAAATCAACACGGTTTGAGCTAGCTCTTTGAAACTAGGCACAATAATGTAGTTCCAAGTTCTATCGTTATGGTTTGTGTCCTATTGAAGTAGCCCCAAGCAGAGACTGACGAGAATCACTTTCATTGAAAGGGGTTGCCAAGCTTCCAAAAAACTAAGAGTTTCCTGAAATCTCAGCAAACATTTTTGCACCCAATCTTGATGATACTTGCAGGTAATGATCAGTACAAGAGTCCCACTTGGCTCACCAAATTTCGTTCTCTTAGGTTAAACCGTTCCTTTGCAGAAACCGATTTCATGTTTAGCTTTCACTCTGTTTTCTCCTATATGGATACATGTAGTTGGAACTCTAAATCAAACACGGTTTGTGCTAGCTCTTTGAAACTTGGCACAATAATGTAGTTCCTAGTTCTATCGCTATGGTTTGTGTCCTATTGAAGTAGCCCCAAGCAGAGACTGACGAGAATCACTTTCATTTAAAGGGGTTGCCAAGCTTCCGAAAAACTACGAGTTTCCGAAAATCTCAGCAAACATTTTTTCACCCAATCTTGATGATACTGGCAGGTGTTGATCACTACCAATTTTCCACTTGGCTCACCAAATTTCGTTCTTCAAGGTTAAACCGTTCGTTTGCAGTAGCCATTTTCATGTTTAGGTTTCACTCTCTTTTCTCCTATATGGATACATGTAGTTGTAACTCTAAATCAAACACGGTTTGTGCTAGCTCTTTGAAACTTGGCACAATAATGTAGTTCCAAGTTCAATCGCTATGGTTTGTGTCCTATTGAATAGAACCAAGCAGAGACTGACGATAATCACTTTCATTGAAAGGGGTTGCCAAGCTTCCAAAAAACGACGAGTTTCCTGAAATCTCAGCAAACATTTTTTCACCCAATCTTGATGATACTTGCAGGTAATGATCAGTACAACACTCCCACTTGGCTCACCAAATTTCGTTCTTCTAGGATAAACCGTTCCTTTGCAGTAACCGTTTTCATGTTTAGGTTTCACTCTGTTTTCTCCTATATGGATACATGTAGTTGGAACTCTAAATCAAACACGGTTTGAGCTAGCTCTTTGAAACTAGGCACAATAATGTAGTTCCAAGTTCTATCGTTATGGTTTGTGTCCTATTGAAGTAGCCCCAAGCAGAGACTGACGAGAATCACTTTCATTGAAAGGGGTTCCCCAGCTTCCAAAAAACTACCAGTTTCCTGAAATCTCAGCAAACATTTTTTCACCCAATCTTGATGATACTGGCAGGAAATCATAAGTATACAAATTCCACTTGGCTCACCAAATTTCGTTCTTCTAGGTTAAACCGTTCCTTTGCAGTAACCGTTTTCATGTTTAGGTTTCACTCTGTTTTCTCCTGTATGGATACATGTAGTTGGAACTCTAAATCAAACACGGTTTGTGCTAGCTGTTTGAAACTTGACACAATAATGTCGTTCCAAGTTCTATCGGTATGGTTTGTGTCCTATTGAAGTAGCCCCAAACAGAGACTGACGAGAATCACTTTCATTGAAAGGGGTTGCCAAGCTTCCTAAAAACTACCAGTTTCCTGAAATCTCAGCAAACATTTTTTCACCCAATCTTGATGATACTGGCAGGTAATGATCACTACCCCATTCCCACTTGGCTCACCAAATTTCGTTCTTCTAGGTTAAACCGTTCCTTTGCAGTAGCCATTTTCATGTTTAGGTTTCACTCTCTTTTCTCCTATATGGATACATGTAGTTGGAACTCTAAATCAAACACGGTTTGTGCTAGCTCTTTGAAACTTGGCACAAGAATGTAGTTCCAAGTTCAATCGCTATGGTTTGTGTCCTATTGAATAGAACCAAGCAGAGACTGACGATAATCACTTTCATTGAAAGGGGTTGCCAAGCTTCCAAAAAACTAAGAGTTTCCTGAAATCTCAGCAAACATTTTTTTCACCCAATCTTGATGATACTTGCAGGTAATGATCAGTACAAGAGTCCCACTTGGCTCACCAAATTTCGTTCTTCTAGGATAAACCGTTCCTTTGCAGTAACCGTTTTCATGTTTAGGTTTCACTCTGTTTTCTCCTATATGGATACATGTATTTGGAACTCTATCAAACACGGTTAGTGCTAGCTCTTTGAAACTTGGCACAATAATGTAGTTCCAAGTTCTATCGCTATGGTTTGTGTCCTATTGAAGTAGCCCCAAACAGAGACTGACGAGAATCACTTTCATTGAAAGGGGTTGCCAAGCTTCCTAAAAACTACCAGTTTCCTGAAATCTCAGCAAACATTTTTTCACCCAATCTTGATGATACTGGCAGGTAATGATAAGTACACAAATTCCACTTGGCTCACCAATTTCGTTCTTCTAAGTTAAACCGTTCATTTGCAGTAACCGTTTTCATGTTTAGGTTTCACTCTGTTTTCTCCTATATGGATACATGTAGTTGGAACTCTACATCAAACACGGTTTGAGCTAGCTCTTTGAAACTAGGCACAATAATGTAGTTCCAAGTTCTATCATTATGGGTTTGTGTCCCTATTGAAGTAGCCCCAAGCAGAGACTGACGAGAATCACTTTCATTGAAAGGGGTTGCCAAGCTTCCGAAAAACTACGAGTTTCCGAAAATCTCAGCAAACATTTTTTCACCCAATCTTGATGATACTGGCAGGTAATGATCACTACCCCATTCCCACTTGGCTCACCAAATTTCGTTCTTCTAGGTTAAACCGTTCCTTTGCAGTAGCCATTTTCATGTTTAGGTTTCACTCTCTTTTCTCCTATATGGATACATGTAGTTGGAACTCTAAATCAAACACGGTTTGTGCTAGCTCTTTGAAACTTGGCACAAGAATGTAGTTCCAAGTTCAATCGCTATGGTTTGTGTCCTATTGAATAGAACCAAGCAGAGACTGACGATAATCACTTTCATTGAAAGGGGTTGCCAAGCTTCCAAAAAACTAAGAGTTTCCTGAAATCTCAGCAAACATTTTTTTCACCCAATCTTGATGATACTTGCAGGTAATGATCAGTACAAGAGTCCCACTTGGCTCACCAAATTTCGTTCTTCTAGGATAAACCGTTCCTTTGCAGTAACCGTTTTCATGTTTAGGTTTCACTCTGTTTTCTCCTATATGGATACATGTATTTGGAACTCTATCAAACACGGTTTGAGCTAGCTCTTTGATACTTGGCACAATAATGTAGTTCCAAGTTCTATCGCTATGGTTTGTGTCCTATTGAAGTAGCCCCAAGCAGAGACTGACGAGAATCACTTTCATTGAAAGGGGTTGCCAAGCTTCCACAAAACTACGAGTTTCCTGAAATCTCAGCAAACATTTTTTCACCCAATCTTGATGATACTGGCAGGTAATGATCAGTACAACACTCCCACTTGACTCACCAAATTTCGTTCTTCTAGGATAAACCGTTCCTTTGCAGTAACCGTTTTCATGTTTAGGTTTCACTCTGTTTTCTCCTATATGGATACATGTAGTTGGAACTCTAAATCAAACACGGTTTGAGCTAGCTCTTTGAAACTAGGCACAATAATGTAGTTCCAAGTTCTATCGTTATGGTTTGTGTCCTATTGAAGTAGCCCCAAGCAGAGACTGACGAGAATCACTTTCATTGAAATGGGTTGCCCAGCTTCCAAAAAACTACGAATTTCCTGAAATCTCAGCAAACATTTTTTCACCCAATCTTGATGATACTGGCAGGTAATGATCAGTACACCAATCTCACTTGGCTCACCAAATTTCGTTCTTCTAGATTAAACCCTTCCTTTGCAGTATCCTTGTTCATTTTTTAGGTTTCACTCTGTTTTCTCCTATATGGATACATGTAGTTGGAACTCTAAATCAAACACGGTTTGGGCTAGCTCTTTGAAACTTGGCACAATAATGTAGTTCCAAGTTCTATTGCTATGGTTTGTGTCCTATTGAAGTAGCCCCAAGCAGAGACTGACGAGAATCACTTTCATTGAAAGGGGTTGCCAAGCTTCCAAAAAACAAGAGTTTCCGGAAAAATCAGCAAACATTTTTTCACCCAATCTTGATGATACTGGCAGGTAATGATCAGTACACCAATCCCACTTGGCTCACCAAATTTTGTTCTTCTAGGTTAAACCGTTCCTTTGCAGTAACCGTTTTCATATTTAGGTTTCACTCTGTTTTCTCCTATATGGATACATGTAGTTGGAACTCTAAATCAAACACGGTTTGTGCTAGCTCTTTGAAACTTGGCACAATAATGTAGTTCCAAGTTCTATCGCTATGGTTTGTGTCCTATTGAAGTAGCCCCAAAGAGAGACTGACGAGAATCACTTTCATTGAAAGGGGTTGCCAAGCTTCCTAAAAACTACCAGTTTCCTGAAATCTCAACAAACATTTTTTCACCCAATCTTGATGATACTGCCAGGTAATCATCAGTACACAAATTCCACTTGGCTCACCAAATTTCATTCTTCTAGGTTAAACCGTTCCTTTGCAGTAACCGTTTTCATGTTTAGGTTTCACTCTGTTTTCCCCTATATGGATACATGTAGTTGGTACTCTAAATCAAACACGGTTTGTGCTGGCTCTTTGAAACTTGGCACAATAATGTAGTTCCAAGTTTTATCGCTATGGTTTGTGTCCTATTGACGTAGCCCCAAGCAGAGACTGACGAGAATCACTTTCATTGAAAGGGGTTGCCAAGCTTTCGAAAAACTACGAGTTTCCGCAAATCTCATCAAACATTTTTTCACCCAATCTTGATGATACTTGCAGGTAATGATCAGTACAACACTCCAACTTGGCTCACCAAATTTCGTTTTTCTAGGATAAACCGTTCCTTTGCAGTAACCGTTTTCATGTTTAGGTTTCACTCTGTTTTCTCCTATATGGATACATGTAGTTAGAACTCTAAATCAACACGGTTTGAGCTAGCTCTTTGAAACTAGGCACAATAATGTAGTTCCAAGTTCTATCGTTATGGTTTGTGTCCTATTGAAGTAGCCCCAAGCAGAGACTGACGAGAATCACTTTCATTGAAAGGGGTTGCCAAGCTTCCAAAAAACTAAGAGTTTCCTGAAATCTCAGCAAACATTTTTGCACCCAATCTTGATGATACTTGCAGGTAATGATCAGTACAAGAGTCCCACTTGGCTCACCAAATTTCGTTCTCTTAGGTTAAACCGTTCCTTTGCAGAAACCGATTTCATGTTTAGCTTTCACTCTGTTTTCTCCTATATGGATACATGTAGTTGGAACTCTAAATCAAACACGGTTTGTGCTAGCTCTTTGAAACTTGGCACAATAATGTAGTTCCTAGTTCTATCGCTATGGTTTGTGTCCTATTGAAGTAGCCCCAAGCAGAGACTGACGAGAATCACTTTCATTTAAAGGGGTTGCCAAGCTTCCGAAAAACTACGAGTTTCCGAAAATCTCAGCAAACATTTTTTCACCCAATCTTGATGATACTGGCAGGTGTTGATCACTACCAATTTTCCACTTGGCTCACCAAATTTCGTTCTTCAAGGTTAAACCGTTCGTTTGCAGTAGCCATTTTCATGTTTAGGTTTCACTCTCTTTTCTCCTATATGGATACATGTAGTTGTAACTCTAAATCAAACACGGTTTGTGCTAGCTCTTTGAAACTTGGCACAATAATGTAGTTCCAAGTTCAATCGCTATGGTTTGTGTCCTATTGAATAGAACCAAGCAGAGACTGACGATAATCACTTTCATTGAAAGGGGTTGCCAAGCTTCCAAAAAACGACGAGTTTCCTGAAATCTCAGCAAACATTTTTTCACCCAATCTTGATGATACTTGCAGGTAATGATCAGTACAACACTCCCACTTGGCTCACCAAATTTCGTTCTTCTAGGATAAACCGTTCCTTTGCAGTAACCGTTTTCATGTTTAGGTTTCACTCTGTTTTCTCCTATATGGATACATGTAGTTGGAACTCTAAATCAAACACGGTTTGAGCTAGCTCTTTGAAACTAGGCACAATAATGTAGTTCCAAGTTCTATCGTTATGGTTTGTGTCCTATTGAAGTAGCCCCAAGCAGAGACTGACGAGAATCACTTTCATTGAAAGGGGTTCCCCAGCTTCCAAAAAACTACCAGTTTCCTGAAATCTCAGCAAACATTTTTTCACCCAATCTTGATGATACTGGCAGGAAATCATAAGTATACAAATTCCACTTGGCTCACCAAATTTCGTTCTTCTAGGTTAAACCGTTCCTTTGCAGTAACCGTTTTCATGTTTAGGTTTCACTCTGTTTTCTCCTGTATGGATACATGTAGTTGGAACTCTAAATCAAACACGGTTTGTGCTAGCTGTTTGAAACTTGACACAATAATGTCGTTCCAAGTTCTATCGGTATGGTTTGTGTCCTATTGAAGTAGCCCCAAACAGAGACTGACGAGAATCACTTTCATTGAAAGGGGTTGCCAAGCTTCCTAAAAACTACCAGTTTCCTGAAATCTCAGCAAACATTTTTTCACCCAATCTTGATGATACTGCCAGGTAATCATCAGTACACAAATTCCACTTGGCTCACCAAATTTCGTTTTTCTAGGTTAAACCGTTCCTTTGCAGTAACCGTTTTCATGTTTAGGTTTCACTCTGTTTTCTCCTATATGGATACATGTAGTTGGAACTCTAAATCAAACACGGTTTGTGCTAGCTCTTTGAAAGTTGGCACAATAATGTAGTTCCAAGCTCTATCGCTATGGTTTGTGTCCTATTGAAGTAGCCCCAAGCAGAGACTGACGAGAATCACTTTCATTGAAAGGGGTTGCCAAGCTTCCAAAAAACTAAGAGTTTCCTGAAATCTCAGCAAACATTTTTGCACCCAATCTTGATGATACTTGCAGGTAATGATCAGTACAAGAGTCCCACTTGGCTCACCAAATTTCGTTCTCCTAGGTTAAACCGTTCCTTTGCAGACACCGTTTTCATGTTTAGCTTTCACTCTGTTTTCTCCTATATGGATACATGTAGTTGGAACTCTAAATCAAACACGGTTTGTGCTAGCTCTTTGAAACTTGGAACAATAATGTAGTTCCAAGTTCTATCGCTACGCTTTGTGTCCTATTGAAGTAGCCCCAAGCAGAGACTGACGATAATCACTTTCATTGAAAGGGGTTGCCAAGCTTCCGAAAAACTACGAGTTTCCTGAAACCTCAGCAAACATTTTTTCACCCAATCTTGATGATACTTGCAGGTAATGATCAGTACAACAGTCCCACTTGGCTCACCAAATTTCGTTCTTCTAGGATAAACCGTTCCTTTGCAGTAACCTTTTCCATGTTTAGGTTCACTCTGTTTTCTCCTATATGGATACATGTAGTTGGAACTCTAAATCAAACACGGTTTGAGCTAGCTCTTTGAAACTAGGCACAATAATGTTGTTCCAAGTTCTATCATTATGGTTTGTGTCCTATTGAAGTAGCCCCAAGCAGAAACTGAAGAAAATCACTTTCATTGAAAGGGGTTGCCCAGCTTCCAAAAAACTACGAGTTTCCTGAAATCTCAGCAAACATTTTTTCACCCAATCTTGATGACACTGGCAGGTAATGATCAGTACACCAATCCCACTTGGCTCACCAAATTTCGTTCTTCTTGGTTAAACCGTTCCTTTGCAGTAACCGTTTTCATGTTTAGGTTTCACTCTGTTTTCTCCTATATGGATACATGTAGTTGGAACTCTAAATCAAACACGGTTAGTGCTAGCTCTTTGAAACTTGGCACAATAATGTAGTTCCAAGTTCTATCGCTATGGTTTGTGTCCTATTGAAGTAGCCCCAAACAGAGACTGACGAGAATCACTTTCATTGAAAGGGGTTGCCAAGCTTCCTAAAAACTACCAGTTTCCTGAAATCTCAGCAAACATTTTTTCACCCAATCTTGATGATACTGGCAGGTAATGATAAGTACACAAATTCCACTTGGCTCACCAATTTCGTTCTTCTAAGTTAAACCGTTCATTTGCAGTAACCGTTTTCATGTTTAGGTTTCACTCTGTTTTCTCCTATATGGATACATGTAGTTGGAACTCTACATCAAACACGGTTTGAGCTAGCTCTTTGAAACTAGGCACAATAATGTAGTTCCAAGTTCTATCATTATGGTTTGTGTCCTATTGAAGTAGCCCCAAGCAGAGACTGACGAGAATCACTTTCATTGAAAGGGGTTGCCAAGCTTCCGAAAAACTACGAGTTTCCGAAAATCTCAGCAAACATTTTTTCACCCATTCTTGATGATACTGGCAGGTAATGATCACTACCCCATTCCCACTTGGCTCACCAAATTTCGTTCTTCTAGGTTAAACCGTTCCTTTGCAGTAGCCATTTTCATGTTTAGGTTTCACTCTCTTTTCTCCTATATGGATACATGTAGTTGGAACTCTAAATCAAACACGGTTTGTGCTAGCTCTTTGAAACTTGGCACAAGAATGTAGTTCCAAGTTCAATCTCTATGGTTTGTGTCCTATTGAATAGAACCAAGCAGAGACTGACGATAATCACTTTCATTGAAAGGGGTTGCCAAGCTTCCAAAAAACTAAGAGTTTCCTGAAATCTCAGCAAACATTTTTTTCACCCAATCTTGATGATACTTGCAGGTAATGATCAGTACAAGAGTCCCACTTGGCTCACCAAATTTCGTTCTTCTAGGATAAACCGTTCCTTTGCAGTAACCGTTTTCATGTTTAGGTTTCACTCTGTTTTCTCCTATATGGATACATGTATTTGGAACTCTATCAAACACGGTTAGTGCTAGCTCTTTGAAACTTGGCACAATAATGTAGTTCCAAGTTCTATCGCTATGGTTTGTGTCCTATTGAAGTAGCCCCAAACAGAGACTGACGAGAATCACTTTCATTGAAAGGGGTTGCCAAGCTTCCTAAAAACTACCAGTTTCCTGAAATCTCAGCAAACATTTTTTCACCCAATCTTGATGATACTGGCAGGTAATGATAAGTACACAAATTCCACTTGGCTCACCAATTTCGTTCTTCTAAGTTAAACCGTTCATTTGCAGTAACCGTTTTCATGTTTAGGTTTCACTCTGTTTTCTCCTATATGGATACATGTAGTTGGAACTCTACATCAAACACGGTTTGAGCTAGCTCTTTGAAACTAGGCACAATAATGTAGTTCCAAGTTCTATCATTATGGTTTGTGTCCTATTGAAGTAGCCCCAAGCAGAGACTGACGAGAATCACTTTCATTGAAAGGGGTTGCCAAGCTTCCGAAAAACTACGAGTTTCCGAAAATCTCAGCAAACATTTTTTCACCCAATCTTGATGATACTGGCAGGTAATGATCACTACCCCATTCCCACTTGGCTCACCAAATTTCGTTCTTCTAGGTTAAACCGTTCCTTTGCAGTAGCCATTTTCATGTTTAGGTTTCACTCTCTTTTCTCCTATATGGATACATGTAGTTGGAACTCTAAATCAAACACGGTTTGTGCTAGCTCTTTGAAACTTGGCACAAGAATGTAGTTCCAAGTTCAATCGCTATGGTTTGTGTCCTATTGAATAGAACCAAGCAGAGACTGACGATAATCACTTTCATTGAAAGGGGTTGCCAAGCTTCCAAAAAACTAAGAGTTTCCTGAAATCTCAGCAAACATTTTTTTCACCCAATCTTGATGATACTTGCAGGTAATGATCAGTACAAGAGTCCCACTTGGCTCACCAAATTTCGTTCTTCTAGGATAAACCGTTCCTTTGCAGTAACCGTTTTCATGTTTAGGTTTCACTCTGTTTTCTCCTATATGGATACATGTATTTGGAACTCTATCAAACACGGTTTGAGCTAGCTCTTTGATACTTGGCACAATAATGTAGTTCCAAGTTCTATCGTTATGGTTTGTGTCCTATTGAAGTAGCCCCAAGCAGAGACTGACGAGAATCACTTTCATTGAAATGGGTTGCCCAGCTTCCACAAAACTACGAATTTCCTGAAATCTCAGCAAACATTTTTTCACCCAATCTTGATGATACTGGCAGGTAATGATCAGTACACCAATCTCACTTGGCTCACCAAATTTCGTTCTTCTAGATTAAACCCTTCCTTTGCAGTATCCTTGTTCATTTTTAGGTTTCACTCTGTTTTCTCCTATATGGATACATGTAGTTGGAACTCTAAATCAAACACGGTTTGGGCTAGCTCTTTGAAACTTGGCACAATAATGTAGTTCCAAGTTCTATTGCTATGGTTTGTGTCCTATTGAAGTAGCCCCAAGCAGAGACTGACGAGAATCACTTTCATTGAAAGGGGTTGCCAAGCTTCCAAAAAACAAGAGTTTCCGGAAAAATCAGCAAACATTTTTTCACCCAATCTTGATGATACTGGCAGGTAATGATCAGTACACCAATCCCACTTGGCTCACCAAATTTTGTTCTTCTAGGTTAAACCGTTCCTTTGCAGTAACCGTTTTCATATTTAGGTTTCACTCTGTTTTCTCCTATATGGATACATGTAGTTGGAACTCTAAATCAAACACGGTTTGTGCTAGCTCTTTGAAACTTGGCACAATAATGTAGTTCCAAGTTCTATCGCTATGGTTTGTGTCCTATTGAAGTAGCCCCAAAGAGAGACTGACGAGAATCACTTTCATTGAAAGGGGTTGCCAAGCTTCCTAAAAACTACCAGTTTCCTGAAATCTCAACAAACATTTTTTCACCCAATCTTGATGATACTGCCAGGTAATCATCAGTACACAAATTCCACTTGGCTCACCAAATTTCATTCTTCTAGGTTAAACCGTTCCTTTGCAGTAACCGTTTTCATGTTTAGGTTTCACTCTGTTTTCCCCTATATGGATACATGTAGTTGGTACTCTAAATCAAACACGGTTTGTGCTGGCTCTTTGAAACTTGGCACAATAATGTAGTTCCAAGTTTTATCGCTATGGTTTGTGTCCTATTGACGTAGCCCCAAGCAGAGACTGACGAGAATCACTTTCATTGAAAGGGGTTGCCAAGCTTTCGAAAAACTACGAGTTTCCGCAAATCTCATCAAACATTTTTTCACCCAATCTTGATGATACTTGCAGGTAATGATCAGTACAACACTCCAACTTGGCTCACCAAATTTCGTTTTTCTAGGATAAACCGTTCCTTTGCAGTAACCGTTTTCATGTTTAGGTTTCACTCTGTTTTCTCCTATATGGATACATGTAGTTAGAACTCTAAATCAACACGGTTTGAGCTAGCTCTTTGAAACTAGGCACAATAATGTAGTTCCAAGTTCTATCGTTATGGTTTGTGTCCTATTGAAGTAGCCCCAAGCAGAGACTGACGAGAATCACTTTCATTGAAAGGGGTTGCCAAGCTTCCAAAAAACTAAGAGTTTCCTGAAATCTCAGCAAACATTTTTGCACCCAATCTTGATGATACTTGCAGGTAATGATCAGTACAAGAGTCCCACTTGGCTCACCAAATTTCGTTCTCTTAGGTTAAACCGATCCTTTGCAGAAACCGATTTCATGTTTAGCTTTCACTCTGTTTTCTCCTATATGGATACATGTAGTTGGAACTCTAAATCAAACACGGTTTGTGCTAGCTCTTTGAAACTTGGCACAATAATGTAGTTCCTAGTTCTATCGCTATGGTTTGTGTCCTATTGAAGTAGCCCCAAGCAGAGACTGACGAGAATCACTTTCATTTAAAGGGGTTGCCAAGCTTCCGAAAAACTACGAGTTTCCGAAAATCTCAGCAAACATTTTTTCACCCAATCTTGATGATACTGGCAGGTGTTGATCACTACCAATTTTCCACTTGGCTCACCAAATTTCGTTCTTCAAGGTTAAACCGTTCGTTTGCAGTAGCCATTTTCATGTTTAGGTTTCACTCTCTTTTCTCCTATATGGATACATGTAGTTGTAACTCTAAATCAAACACGGTTTGTGCTAGCTCTTTGAAACTTGGCACAATAATGTAGTTCCAAGTTCAATCGCTATGGTTTGTGTCCTATTGAATAGAACCAAGCAGAGACTGACGATAATCACTTTCATTGAAAGGGTTGCCAAGCTTCCAAAAAACGACGAGTTTCCTGAAATCTCAGCAAACATTTTTTCACCCAATCTTGATGATACTTGCAGGTAATGATCAGTACAACACTCCCACTTGGCTCACCAAATTTCGTTCTTCTAGGATAAACCGTTCCTTTGCAGTAACCGTTTTCATGTTTAGGTTTCACTCTGTTTTCTCCTATATGGATACATGTAGTTGGAACTCTAAATCAAACACGGTTTGAGCTAGCTCTTTGAAACTAGGCACAATAATGTAGTTCCAAGTTCTATCGTTATGGTTTGTGTCCTATTGAAGTAGCCCCAAGCAGAGACTGACGAGAATCACTTTCATTGAAAGGGGTTCCCCAGCTTCCAAAAAACTACCAGTTTCCTGAAATCTCAGCAAACATTTTTTCACCCAATCTTGATGATACTGGCAGGAAATCATAAGTATACAAATTCCACTTGGCTCACCAAATTTCGTTCTTCTAGGTTAAACCGTTCCTTTGCAGTAACCGTTTTCATGTTTAGGTTTCACTCTGTTTTCTCCTGTATGGATACATGTAGTTGGAACTCTAAATCAAACACGGTTTGTGCTAGCTGTTTGAAACTTGACACAATAATGTCGTTCCAAGTTCTATCGGTATGGTTTGTGTCCTATTGAAGTAGCCCCAAACAGAGACTGACGAGAATCACTTTCATTGAAAGGGGTTGCCAAGCTTCCTAAAAACTACCAGTTTCCTGAAATCTCAGCAAACATTTTTTCACCCAATCTTGATGATACTGCCAGGTAATCATCAGTACACAAATTCCACTTGGCTCACCAAATTTCGTTCTTCTAGGTTAAACCGTTCCTTTGCAGTAACCGTTTTCATGTTTAGGTTTCACTCTGTTTTCTCCTATATGGATACATGTAGTTGGAACTCTAAATCAAACACGGTTTGTGCTAGCTCTTTGAAAGTTGGCACAATAATGTAGTTCCAAGCTCTATCGCTATGGTTTGTGTCCTATTGAAGTAGCCCCAAGCAGAGACTGACGAGAATCACTTTCATTGAAAGGGGTTGCCAAGCTTCCAAAAAACTAAGAGTTTCCTGAAATCTCAGCAAACATTTTTGCACCCAATCTTGATGATACTTGCAGGTAATGATCAGTACAAGAGTCCCACTTGGCTCACCAAATTTCGTTCTCCTAGGTTAAACCGTTCCTTTGCAGACACCGTTTTCATGTTTAGCTTTCACTCTGTTTTCTCCTATATGGATACATGTAGTTGGAACTCTAAATCAAACACGGTTTGTGCTAGCTCTTTGAAACTTGGAACAATAATGTAGTTCCAAGTTCTATCGCTACGCTTTGTGTCCTATTGAAGTAGCCCCAAGCAGAGACTGACGATAATCACTTTCATTGAAAGGGGTTGCCAAGCTTCCGAAAAAACTACGAGTTTCCTGAAACCTCAGCAAACATTTTTTCACCCAATCTTGATGATACTTGCAGGTAATGATCAGTACAACAGTCCCACTTGGCTCACCAAATTTCGTTCTTCTAGGATAAACCGTTCCTTTGCAGTAACCTTTTTCATGTTTAGGTTCACTCTGTTTTCTCCTATATGGATACATGTAGTTGGAACTCTAAATCAAACACGGTTTGAGCTAGCTCTTTGAAACTAGGCACAATAATGTTGTTCCAAGTTCTATCATTATGGTTTGTGTCCTATTGAAGTAGCCCCAAGCAGAAACTGAAGAAAATCACTTTCATTGAAAGGGGTTGCCCAGCTTCCAAAAAACTACGAGTTTCCTGAAATCTCAGCAAACATTTTTTCACCCAATCTTGATGACACTGGCAGGTAATGATCAGTACACCAATCCCACTTGGCTCACCAAATTTCGTTCTTCTTGGTTAAACCGTTCCTTTGCAGTAACCGTTTTCATGTTTAGGTTTCACTCTGTTTTCTCCTATATGGATACATGTAGTTGGAACTCTAAATCAAACACGGTTAGTGCTAGCTCTTTGAAACTTGGCACAATAATGTAGTTCCAAGTTCTATCGCTATGGTTTGTGTCCTATTGAAGTAGCCCCAAACAGAGACTGACGAGAATCACTTTCATTGAAAGGGGTTGCCAAGCTTCCTAAAAACTACCAGTTTCCTGAAATCTCAGCAAACATTTTTTCACCCAATCTTGATGATACTGGCAGGTAATGATAAGTACACAAATTCCACTTGGCTCACCAATTTCGTTCTTCTAAGTTAAACCGTTCATTTGCAGTAACCGTTTTCATGTTTAGGTTTCACTCTGTTTTCTCCTATATGGATACATGTAGTTGGAACTCTACATCAAACACGGTTTGAGCTAGCTCTTTGAAACTAGGCACAATAATGTAGTTCCAAGTTCTATCATTATGGTTTGTGTCCTATTGAAGTAGCCCCAAGCAGAGACTGACGAGAATCACTTTCATTGAAAGGGGTTGCCAAGCTTCCGAAAAACTACGAGTTTCCGAAAATCTCAGCAAACATTTTTTCACCCAATCTTGATGATACTGGCAGGTAATGATCACTACCCCATTCCCACTTGGCTCACCAAATTTCGTTCTTCTAGGTTAAACCGTTCCTTTGCAGTAGCCATTTTCATGTTTAGGTTTCACTCTCTTTTCTCCTATATGGATACATGTAGTTGGAACTCTAAATCAAACACGGTTTGTGCTAGCTCTTTGAAACTTGGCACAAGAATGTAGTTCCAAGTTCAATCGCTATGGTTTGTGTCCTATTGAATAGAACCAAGCAGAGACTGACGATAATCACTTTCATTGAAAGGGGTTGCCAAGCTTCCAAAAAACTAAGAGTTTCCTGAAATCTCAGCAAACATTTTTTTCACCCAATCTTGATGATACTTGCAGGTAATGATCAGTACAAGAGTCCCACTTGGCTCACCAAATTTCGTTCTTCTAGGATAAACCGTTCCTTTGCAGTAACCGTTTTCATGTTTAGGTTTCACTCTGTTTTCTCCTATATGGATACATGTATTTGGAACTCTATCAAACACGGTTAGTGCTAGCTCTTTGAAACTTGGCACAATAATGTAGTTCCAAGTTCTATCGCTATGGTTTGTGTCCTATTGAAGTAGCCCCAAACAGAGACTGACGAGAATCACTTTCATTGAAAGGGGTTGCCAAGCTTCCTAAAAACTACCAGTTTCCTGAAATCTCAGCAAACATTTTTTCACCCAATCTTGATGATACTGGCAGGTAATGATAAGTACACAAATTCCACTTGGCTCACCAATTTCGTTCTTCTAAGTTAAACCGTTCATTTGCAGTAACCGTTTTCATGTTTAGGTTTCACTCTGTTTTCTCCTATATGGATACATGTAGTTGGAACTCTACATCAAACACGGTTTGAGCTAGCTCTTTGAAACTAGGCACAATAATGTAGTTCCAAGTTCTATCATTATGGTTTGTGTCCTATTGAAGTAGCCCCAAGCAGAGACTGACGAGAATCACTTTCATTGAAAGGGGTTGCCAAGCTTCCGAAAAACTACGAGTTTCCGAAAATCTCAGCAAACATTTTTTCACCCAATCTTGATGATACTGGCAGGTAATGATCACTACCCCATTCCCACTTGGCTCACCAAATTTCGTTCTTCTAGGTTAAACCGTTCCTTTGCAGTAGCCATTTTCATGTTTAGGTTTCACTCTCTTTTCTCCTATATGGATACATGTAGTTGGAACTCTAAATCAAACACGGTTTGTGCTAGCTCTTTGAAACTTGGCACAAGAATGTAGTTCCAAGTTCAATCGCTATGGTTTGTGTCCTATTGAATAGAACCAAGCAGAGACTGACGATAATCACTTTCATTGAAAGGGGTTGCCAAGCTTCCAAAAAACTAAGAGTTTCCTGAAATCTCAGCAAACATTTTTTTCACCCAATCTTGATGATACTTGCAGGTAATGATCAGTACAAGAGTCCCACTTGGCTCACCAAATTTCGTTCTTCTAGGATAAACCGTTCCTTTGCAGTAACCGTTTTCATGTTTAGGTTTCACTCTGTTTTCTCCTATATGGATACATGTATTTGGAACTCTATCAAACACGGTTTGAGCTAGCTCTTTGATACTTGGCACAATAATGTAGTTCCAAGTTCTATCGTTATGGTTTGTGTCCTATTGAAGTAGCCCCAAGCAGAGACTGACGAGAATCACTTTCATTGAAATGGGTTGCCCAGCTTCCACAAAACTACGAGTTTCCTGAAATCTCAGCAAACATTTTTTCACCCAATCTTGATGATACTGGCAGGTAATGATCAGTACACCAATCCCACTTGGCTCACCAAATTTCGTTCTTCTAGGTTAAACCGTTCCTTTGCAGTAACCTTGTTCATTTTTAGGTTTCACTCTGTTTTCTCCTATATGGATACATGTAGTTGGAACTCTAAATCAAACACGGTTTGTGCTAGCTCTTTGAAACTTGGCACAATAATGTAGTTCCAAGTTCTTTCGCTATGCTTTGTGTCCTATTGAAGTTGCCCCAAGCAGACACTGAGGAGAATCACTTTCATTGAAAGGGGTTGCCAAGCTTCCAAAAAACAAGAGTTTCCGGAAAAATCAGCAAACATTTTTTCACCCAATCTTGATGATACTGGCAGGTAATGATCAGTACACCAATCCCACTTGGCTCACCAAATTTTGTTCTTCTAGGTTAAACCGTTCCTTTGCAGTAACCGTTTGCATGTTTAGGTTTCACTGTGTTTTCTCCTATATGGATACATGTAGTTGGAACTCTAAATCAGACACGGTTTGTGCTAGCTCTTTGAAACTTGCACAATAATGTAGTTCCAAGTTCTATCGCTATGGTTTGTGTCCTATTGAAGTAGCCCCAAACAGAGACTGACGAGAATCACTTTCAATGAAAGGGGTTGCCAAGCTTCCAAAAAACTACCAGTTTAATGAAATCTCAGCAAACATTTTTTCAACCAATCTTGATGATACTGCCAGGTAATCATCAGTACACAAATTCCACTTGGCTCACCAAATTTCGTTCTTCTAGGTAAAACCGTTCCTTTGCAGTAACCGTTTTCATGTTTAGGTTTCACTCTGTTTTCTCCTATATGGATACATGTAGTTGGAACTCTAAATCAAACACGGTTTGTGCTAGCTCTTTGAAACTTGGCAGAATAATGTAGTTCCAAGTTCTATCGCTATGGTTTGTGTCCTATTGAAGTAGCCCCAAGCAGAGACTGACGAGAATCACTTTCATTGAAAGGGGTTGCCAAGCTTCCAAAAAACTAAGAGTTTCCTGAAATCTCAGCAAATATTTTTGCACCCAATCTTGATGATACTTGCAGGTAATGATCAGTACAACACTCCCACTTGGCTCACCAAATTTCGTTCTCCTAGGTTAAACCGTTCCTTTGCAGAAACCGTTTTCATGTTTAGGTTTCACTCTGTTTTCTCCTATATGGATACATGTAGTTGGAACTCTAAATCAAACACGGTTTGTGCTAGCTCTTTGAAACTTGGCACAATAATGTAGTTCCAAGTTCTATCGCTATGGTTTGTGTCCTATGGAAGTAGCCCCAAACAGAGACTGACGAGAATCACTTTCATTGAAAGGGGTTGCCCAGCTTCCTAAAAACTACGAGTTTCCTGAAATCTCAGCAAACATTTTTTCACCCAGTCTTGATGATACTGGCAGGTAATGATCAGTACAACAATCCCACTTGGCTCACCAAATTTCGTTCTTCTAGGATAAACCGTTACTTTGCAGTAACCGTTTTCATGTTTAGGTTTCACTGTGTTTTCTCCTATATGGATACATGTAGTTGGAACTCTAAATCAAACACGGTTTGAGCTACCTCTTTGAAACTAGGCACAATAATGTAGTTACAAGTTCTATCCTTATGGTTTGTGTCCTATTGAAGTACCCCAAGTAGAGACAAACGAGAATCACTTTCATTGAAAGGGGTTGCCCAGCTTCCAAAAAAACTACAAGTTTCCTGAAATCTCAGCAAATATTTTTTCAACCAATCTTGATGATACTGGCAGGTAATGATCAGTACACCAATCCCACTTGGCTCACCAAATTTCGTTCTTCTAGGATAAACCGTTCGTTTGCAGTAGCCATTTTCATGTTTAGGTTTCACTCTGTTTTCTCCTATATGGATACATGTAGTTGGAACTCTAAATCAAACACGGTTTGTGCTAGCTCTTTGAAACTTGGCACAATAATGTACTTCCAAGTTCTATCACTATGGTTTGTGTCCTATTGAAGTAGCCCCAAGCAGAGACTAACGAGAATCACTTTCATTGAAAGGGGTTGCCAAGCTTCCAAAAAACAAGAGTTTCCGGAAAAATCAGCAAACATTTTTTCACCCAATCTTGATGATACTGGCAGGTAATGATCAGTACACCAATCCCACTTGGCTCACCAAATTTTGTTCTTCTAGGTTAAACCGTTCCTTTGCAGTAACCGTTTTCATTTTTAGGTTTCACTCTGTTTTCTCCTATATGGATACATGTAGTTGGAACACTAAATCAAACACGGTTTGTGCTAGGTCTTTGAAACTTGGCACAATAATGTAGTTCCAAGTTCTATCGCTATGGTTTGTGTCCTATTGAAGTAGCCCCAAGCAGAGACTGACGAGAATCACTTTCTTTGAAAGGGGTTGCCAAGCTTCCAAAAAACAAGAGTTTCCGAAAATCTCAGCAAATATTTTTTCACTCAATCTTGATGATATTTGCAGGTAATGATCAGTACAACACTCCAACTTGGCTCACCAAATTTCGTTTTTCTAGGATAAACCGTTCCTTTGCAGTAACCGTTTTCATGTTTAGGTTTCACTCTGTTTTCTCCTATATGGATACATGTAGTTGGAACTATAAATCAAACACGGTTTGAGCTAGCTCTTTGAAACTAGGCACAATAATGTAGTTCCAAGTTCTATCGTTATGGTTTGTGTCCTATTGAAGTAGCCCCAAGCAGAGACTGACGAGAATCACTTTCATTGAAATGGGTTGCCCAGCTTCCAAAAAACTACGAGATTCCTGAAATCTCAGCAAACATTTTTTCACACAATCTTCATGATACTGGCAGGTAATGATCAGTACACCAATCCCACTTGGCTCACCAAATTTCGTTTTTCTAGGATAAACCGTTCCTTTGCAGTAACCGTTTTCATGTTTAGGTTTCACTCTCTTTTCTCCTATATGGATACATGTAGTTGGAACTCTAAATCAAACACGGTTTGAGCTAGCTCTTTGAAACTAGGCACAATAATGTAGTTCCAAGTTCTATCGTTATGGTTTGTGTCCTATTGAAGTAGCCCCAAGCAGAGACTGACGAGAATCACTTTCATTGAAAGGGGTTCCCCAGCTTCCAAAAAACTACCAGTTTCCTGAAATCTCAGCAAACATTTTTTCACCCAATCTTGATGATACTGGCAGGAAATCATAAGTATACAAATTCCACTTGGCTCACCAAATTTCGTTCTTCTAGGTTAAACCGTTCCTTTGCAGTAACCGTTTTCATGTTTAGGTTTCACTCTGTTTTCTCCTGTATGGATACATGTAGTTGGAACTCTAAATCAAACACGGTTTGTGCTAGCTGTTTGAAACTTGACACAATAATGTAGTTCCAAGTTCTATCGGTATGGTTTGTGTCCTATTGAAGTAGCCCCAAACAGAGACTGACGAGAATCACTTTCATTGAAAGGGGTTGCCAAGCTTCCTAAAAACTACCAGTTTCCTGAAATCTCAGCAAACATTTTTTCACCCAATCTTGATGATACTGCCAGGTAATCATCAGTACACAAATTCCACTTGGCTCACCAAATTTCGTTCTTCTAGGTTAAACCGTTCCTTTGCAGTAACCGTTTTCATGTTTAGGTTTCACTCTGTTTTCTCCTATATGGATACATGTAGTTGGAACTCTAAATCAAACACGGTTTGTGCTAGCTCTTTGAAAGTTGGCACAATAATGTAGTTCCAAGTTCTATCGCTATGGTTTGTGTCCTATTGAAGTAGCCCCAAGCAGAGACTGACGAGAATCACTTTCATTGAAAGGGGTTGCCAAGCTTCCAAAAAACTAAGAGTTTCCTGAAATCTCAGCAAACATTTTTGCACCCAATCTTGATGATACTTGCAGGTAATGATCAGTACAAGAGTCCCACTTGGCTCACCAAATTTCGTTCTCCTAGGTTAAACCGTTCCTTTGCAGACACCGTTTTCATGTTTAGCTTTCACTCTGTTTTCTCCTATATGGATACATGTAGTTGGAACTCTAAATCAAACACGGTTTGTGCTAGCTCTTTGAAACTTGGAACAATAATGTAGTTCCAAGTTCTATCGCTACGCTTTGTGTCCTATTGAAGTAGCCCCAAGCAGAGACTGACGATAATCACTTTCATTGAAAGGGGTTGCCAAGCTTCCAAAAAACTAAGAGTTTCCTGAAATCTCAGCAAACATTTTTTTCACCCAATCTTGATGATACTTGCAGGTAATGATCAGTACAACAGTCCCACTTGGCTCACCAAATTTCGTTCTTCTAGGATAAACCGTTCCTTTGCAGTAACCGTTTTCATGTTTAGGTTTCACTCTGTTTTCTCCTATATGGATACATGTATTTGGAACTCTATCAAACACGGTTTGAGCTAGCTCTTTGATACTTGGCACAATAATGTAGTTCCAAGTTCTATCGTTATGGTTTGTGTCCTATTGAAGTAGCCCCAAGCAGAGACTGACGAGAATCACTTTCATTGAAATGGGTTGCCCAGCTTCCAAAAAACTACGAGTTTCCAGAAATCTCAGCAAACATTTTTTCACCCAATCTTGATGATACTGGCAGGTAATGATCAGTACACCAATCCCACTTGGCTCACCAAATTTCGTTCTTCTAGGTTAAACCGTTCCTTTGCAGTAACCTTGTTCATTTTTAGGTTTCACTCTGTTTTCTCCTATATGGATACATGTAGTTGGAACTCTAAATCAAACACGGTTTGTGCTAGCTCTTTGAAACTAGGCACAATAATGTAGTTCCAAGTTCTTTCGCTATGCTTTGTGTCCTATTGAAGTTGCCCCAAGCAGACACTGAGGAGAATCACTTTCATTGAAAGGGGTTGCCAAGCTTCCAAAAAACAAGAGTTTCCGGAAAAATCAGCAAACATTTTTTCACCCAATCTTGATGATACTGGCAGGTAATGATCAGTACACCAATCCCACTTGGCTCACCAAATTTTGTTCTTCTAGGTTAAACCGTTCCTTTGCAGTAACCGTTTGCATGTTTAGGTTTCACTGTGTTTTCTCCTATATGGATACATGTAGTTGGAACTCTAAATCAGACACGGTTTGTGCTAGCTCTTTGAAACTTGCACAATAATGTAGTTCCAAGTTCTATCGCTATGGTTTGTGTCCTATTGAAGTAGCCCCAAACAGAGACTGACGAGAATCACTTTCAATGAAAGGGGTTGCCAAGCTTCCAAAAAACTACCAGTTTAATGAAATCTCAGCAAACATTTTTTCAACCAATCTTGATGATACTGCCAGGTAATCATCAGTACACAAATTCCACTTGGCTCACCAAATTTCGTTCTTCTAGGTAAAACCGTTCCTTTGCAGTAACCGTTTTCATGTTTAGGTTTCACTCTGTTTTCTCCTATATGGATACATGTAGTTGGAACTCTAAATCAAACACTGTTTGTGCTAGCTCTTTGAAACTTGGCAGAATAATGTAGTTCCAAGTTCTATCGCTATGGTTTGTGTCCTATTGAAGTAGCCCCAAGCAGAGACTGACGAGAATCACTTTCATTGAAAGGGGTTGCCAAGCTTCCAAAAAACTAAGAGTTTCCTGAAATCTCAGCAAATATTTTTGCACCCAATCTTGATGATACTTGCAGGTAATGATCAGTACAACACTCCCACTTGGCTCACCAAATTTCGTTCTCCTAGGTTAAACTGTTCCTTTGCAGAAACCGTTTTCATGTTTAGGTTTCACTCTGTTTTCTCCTATATGGATACATGTAGTTGGAACTCTAAATCAAACACGGTTTGTGCTAGCTCTTTGAAACTTGGCACAATAATGTAGTTCCAAGTTCTATCGCTATGGTTTGTGTCCTATGGAAGTAGCCCCAAACAGAGACTGACGAGAATCACTTTCATTGAAAGGGGTTGCCCAGCTTCCTAAAAACTACGAGTTTCCTGAAATCTCAGCAAACATTTTTTCACCCAGTCTTGATGATACTGGCAGGTAATGATCAGTACAACAATCCCACTTGGCTCACCAAATTTCGTTCTTCTAGGATAAACCGTTACTTTGCAGTAACCGTTTTCATGTTTAGGTTTCACTGTGTTTTCTCCTATATGGATACATGTAGTTGGAACTCTAAATCAAACACGGTTTGAGCTACCTCTTTGAAACTAGGCACAATAATGTAGTTACAAGTTCTATCCTTATGGTTTGTGTCCTATTGAAGTACCCCAAGTAGAGACAAACGAGAATCACTTTCTTTGAAAGGGGTTGCCCAGCTTCCAAAAAAACTACAAGTTTCCTGAAATCTCAGCAAATATTTTTTCAACCAATCTTGATGATACTGGCAGGTAATGATCAGTACACCAATCCCACTTGGCTCACCAAATTTCGTTCTTCTAGGATAAACCGTTCGTTTGCAGTAGCCATTTTCATGTTTAGGTTTCACTCTGTTTTTCTCCTATATGGATACATGTAGTTGGAACTCTAAATCAAACACGGTTTGTGCTAGCTCTTTGAAACTTGGCACAATAATGTACTTCCAAGTTCTATCACTATGGTTTGTGTCCTATTGAAGTAGCCCCAAGCAGAGACTAACGAGAATCACTTTCATTGAAAGGGGTTGCCAAGCTTCCAAAAAACAAGAGTTTCCGGAAAAATCAGCAAACATTTTTTCACCCAATCTTGATGATACTGGCAGGTAATGATCAGTACACCAATCCCACTTGGCTCACCAAATTTTGTTCTTCTAGGTTAAACCGTTCCTTTGCAGTAACCGTTTGCATGTTTAGGTTTCACTGTGTTTTCTCCTATATGGATACATGTAGTTGGAACTCTAAATCAGACACGGTTTGTGCTAGCTCTTTGAAACTTGCACAATAATGTAGTTCCAAGTTCTATCGCTATGGTTTGTGTCCTATTGAAGTAGCCCCAAACAGAGACTGACGAGAATCACTTTCAATGAAAGGGGTTGCCAAGCTTCCAAAAAACTACCAGTTTAATGAAATCTCAGCAAACATTTTTTCAACCAATCTTGATGATACTGCCAGGTAATCATCAGTACACAAATTCCACTTGGCTCACCAAATTTCGTTCTTCTAGGTAAAACCGTTCCTTTGCAGTAACCGTTTTCATGTTTAGGTTTCACTCTGTTTTCTCCTATATGGATACATGTAGTTGGAACTCTAAATCAAACACGGTTTGTGCTAGCTCTTTGAAACTTGGCAGAATAATGTAGTTCCAAGTTCTATCGCTATGGTTTGTGTCCTATTGAAGTAGCCCCAAGCAGAGACTGACGAGAATCACTTTCATTGAAAGGGGTTGCCAAGCTTCAAAAAACTAAGAGTTTCCTGAAATCTCAGCAAATATTTTTGCACCCAATCTTGATGATACTTGCAGGTAATGATCAGTACAACACTCCCACTTGGCTCACCAAATTTCGTTCTCCTAGGTTAAACCGTTCCTTTGCAGAAACCGTTTTCATGTTTAGGTTTCACTCTGTTTTCTCCTATATGGATACATGTAGTTGGAACTCTAAATCAAACACGGTTTGTGCTAGCTCTTTGAAACTTGGCACAATAATGTAGTTCCAAGTTCTATCGCTATGGTTTGTGTCCTATGGAAGTAGCCCCAAACAGAGACTGACGAGAATCACTTTCATTGAAAGGGGTTGCCCAGCTTCCTAAAAACTACGAGTTTCCTGAAATCTCAGCAAACATTTTTTCACCCAGTCTTGATGATACTGGCAGGTAATGATCAGTACAACAATCCCACTTGGCTCACCAAATTTCGTTCTTCTAGGATAAACCGTTACTTTGCAGTAACCGTTTTCATGTTTAGGTTTCACTGTGTTTTCTCCTATATGGATACATGTAGTTGGAACTCTAAATCAAACACGGTTTGAGCTACCTCTTTGAAACTAGGCACAATAATGTAGTTACAAGTTCTATACTTATGGTTTGTGTCCTATTGAAGTACCCCAAGTAGAGACAAACGAGAATCACTTTCATTGAAAGGGTTGCCCAGCTTCCAAAAAAACTACAAGTTTCCTGAAATCTCAGCAAATATTTTTTCAACCAATCTTGATGATACTGGCAGGTAATGATCAGTACACCAATCCCACTTGGCTCACCAAATTTCGTTCTTCTAGGATAAACCGTTCGTTTGCAGTAGCCATTTTCATGTTTAGGTTTCACTCTGTTTTCTCCTATATGGATACATGTAGTTGGAACTCTAAATCAAACACGGTTTGTGCTAGCTCTTTGAAACTTGGCACAATAATGTACTTCCAAGTTCTATCACTATGGTTTGTGTCCTATTGAAGTAGCCCCAAGCAGAGACTAACGAGAATCACTTTCATTGAAAGGGGTTGCCAAGCTTCCAAAAAACAAGAGTTTCCGGAAAAATCAGCAAACATTTTTTCACCCAATCTTGATGATACTGGCAGGTAATGATCAGTACACCAATCCCACTTGGCTCACCAAATTTTGTTCTTCTAGGTTAAACCGTTCCTTTGCAGTAACCGTTTTCATTTTTAGGTTTCACTCTGTTTTCTCCTAAATGGATACATGTAGTTGGAACTCTAAATCAAACACGGTTTGTACTAGCTCTTTGAAACTTGGCACAGTAATGTAGTTCCAAGTTCTATCGCTACGCTTTGTGTCCTATTGAAGTAGCCCCAAGCAGAGACTGACGAGAATCACTTTCATTGAAAGGGGTTGCCAAGCTTCCAAAAAACTACCAGTTTCCTGAAATCTCAGCAAACATTTTTTCACCCAATCTTGATGATACTTGCAGGTAATGATCAGTACAACACTCCCACTTGGCTCACCAAATTTCGTTCTTCTAGGATAAACCGTTACTTTGCAGTAACCGTTTTCATGTTTAGGTTTCACTCTGTTTTCTCCTATATGGATACATGTAGTTGGAACTCTAAATCAAACACGGTTTGAGCTAGCTCTTTGAAACTAGGCACAATAATGTAGTTCCAAGTTCTATCGTTATGGTTTGTGTCCTATTGAAGTAGCCCCAAGCAGAGACTGACGAGAATCACTTTCATTGAAAGGGGTTGCCAAGCTTCCAAAAAACTACGAGTTTCCTGAAATCTCAGCAAACATTTTTTCACCCAATCTTGATGATACTGGCAGGTAATGATCAGTACACCAATCCCACTTGGCTCACCAAATTTCGTTCTTCTAGGTTAAACCGTTCCTTTGCAGTATGCTTGTTCATTTTTAGGTTTCACTCTGTTTCTCCTATATGGATAAATGTAGTTGGAACTCTAAATCAAACACGGTTTGTGCTAGCTCTTTGAAACTTGGCACAATAATGTAGTTCCAAGTTCTATCGCTATGGTTTGTGTCCTATTGAAGTAGCCCCAAGCAGAGACTGACGAGAATCACTTTCATTGAAAGGGGTTGCCAAGCTTCCAAAAAACAAGAGTTTCCGGAAAAATCAGCAAACATTTTTTCACCCAATCTTGATGATACTGGCAGGTAATGATCAGTACGCCAATCCCACTTGGCTCACCAAATTTTGTTCTTCTAGGTTAAACCGTTCCTTTGCAGTAACCGTTTGCATGTTTAGGTTTCACTCTGTTTTCTCCTATATGGATACATGTAGTTGGAACTCTAAATCAAACACGGTTTGTGCTATCTCTTTGAAACTTGGCACAATAATGTAGTTACAAGTTCTTTCGCTACGGTTTGTGTCCTATTGAAGTAGAACCAAGCAGAGACTGACGAGAATCACTTTCATTGAAAGGGGTTGCCAAGCTTCCAAAAAACTACCAGTTTCCTGAAATCTCAGCAAACATTTTTTCACCCAATCTTGATGATACTGGCAGGTAATCATAAGTACACAAATTCCACTTGGCTCACCAAATTCGTTCTTCGAGGTTAAACCGTTCCTTTGCAGTAACCGTTTTCATGTTTAGGTTTCACTCTGTTTTCTGCTATATGGATACATGTAGTTGGAACTCTAAATCAAACACGGTTTGTGCTAGCTGTTTGAAACTTGGCACAATAATGTAGTTCCAAGTTCTATCTCTATGGTTTGTGTCCTATTGAAGTAGCCCCAAGCAGAGACACACGAGAATCTCTTACATTGAAAGGGGTTGCCAAGCTTCCAAAAAACTACGAGTTTCCTGAAATCTCAGCAAACATTTTTTCATCCAGTCTTGATGATACTAGCTGGTAATGATCAGTACAACAGTCCCACTTGGCTCACCAAATTTCGTTCTTCTAGGTTAAACCGATTATTTGCAGTAACCGTTTTCATTTTTAGGTTTCACTCTGTTTTCTCCTATATGGATACATGTAGTTGGAACTCTAAATCAAACACGGTTTGTGCTAGTTCTTTCAAACTTGGCACAATAATGTAGTTACAAGTTCTATCGCTATGGTTTGTGTCGTATTTAATAGAACCAAGCAGAGACTGATGATAATCACTTTCATTGAAAGGGGTTTCCAAGCTTCCAAAAAACTACGAGTTTCCTGAAATCTCAGCAAACTTTTTTTCACCCAATCTTGATGATACTTGCAGGTAATGATCAGTACAACAGTCCCACTTGGCTCACCAAATTTCGTTCTTCTAGGATAAACCGTTCTTTGCAGTAACCGTTTTCATGTTTAGGTTTCACTCTGTTTTCTCCTATATGGATAAATGTAGTTGGAACTCTAAATCAAACACGGTTTGTGCTAGCTCTTTGAAACTTGGCACAATAATGTAGTTCCAAGTTCTATCGCTATGGTTTGTGTCCTATTGAAGTAGCCCCAAGCAGAGACTGACGAGAATCACTTTCATTGAAAGGGGTTGCCAAGCTTCCAAAAAACAAGAGTTTCCGGAAAAATCAGCAAACATTTTTTCACCCAATCTTGATGATACTGGCAGGTAATGATCAGTACGCCAATCCCACTTGGCTCACCAAATTTTGTTCTTCTAGGTTAAACCGTTCCTTTGCAGTAAACCGTTTGCATGTTTAGGTTTCACTCTGTTTTCTCCTATATGGATACATGTAGTTGGAACTCTAAATCAAACACGGTTTGTGCTATCTCTTTGAAACTTGGCACAATAATGTAGTTACAAGTTCTTTCGCTACGGTTTGTGTCCTATTGAAGTAGAACCAAGCAGAGACTGACGAGAATCACTTTCATTGAAAGGGGTTGCCAAGCTTCCAAAAAACTACCAGTTTCCTGAAATCTCAGCAAACATTTTTTCACCCAATCTTGATCATACTGGCAGGTAATCATAAGTACACAAATTCCACTTGGCTCACCAAATTTTCGTTCTTCTAGGTTAAACCGTTCCTTTGCAGTAAGCGTTTTCATGTTTAGGTTTCACTCTCTTTTCTCCTATATGGATACATGTAGTTGGAACTCTAAATCAAACACGGTTTGTGCTAGCTCTTTGAAACTTGGCACAATAATGTAGTTCCAAGTTCTATCTCTATGGTTTGTGTCCTATTGAAGTAGCCCCAAGCAGAGACACACGAGAATCTCTTACATTGAAAGGGGTTGCCAAGCTTCCAAAAAACTACGAGTTTCCTGAAATCTCAGCAAACATTTTTTCATCCAGTCTTGATGATACTAGCTGGTAATGATCAGTACAACAGTCCCACTTGGTTCACCAAATTTCGTTCTTCTAGGTTAAACCGATTATTTGCAGTAACCGTTTTCATTTTTAGGTTTCACTCTGTTTTCTCCTATATGTATACATGTAGTTGGAACTCTAAATCAAACACGGTTTGTGCTAGTTCTTTGAAACTTGGCACAATAATGTAGTTACAAGTTCTATCGCTATGGTTTGTGTCGTATTTAATAGAACCAAGCAGAGACTGATGATAATCACTTTCATTGAAAGGGGTTTCCAAGCTTCCCAAAAAACTACGAGTTTCCTGAAATCTCAGCAAACTTTTTTTCACCCAATATTGATGATACTTGCAGGTAATGATCAGTACAACAGTCCCACTTGGCTCACCAAATTTCGTTCTTCTAGGATAAACCGTTCTTTGCAGTAACCGTTTTCATGTTTAGGTTTCACTCTGTTTTCTCCTATATGGATACATGTAGTTGGAACTCTAAATCAAACACGGTTTGAGCTAGCTCTTTGAAACTAGGCACAATAATGTAGTTCCAAGTTCTATCGTTATGGTTTGTGTGCTATTGAAGTAGCCCCAAGCAGAGACTGACGAGAATCCCTTTCATTGAAAGGGGTTGCCCAGCTTCCAAAAAACTACGAGTTTCCTGAAATCTCAGCAAACATTTTTTCACCCAATCTTGATGATACTGGCAGGTAATGATCAGTACACCAATCCCACTTGGCTCACCAAATTTCATTCTTCTAGGTTAAACCGTTCCTTTGCAGTATCCGTTTTCATGTTTAGGTTTCACTCTGTTTTCTCCTATATGGATACATGTAGTTGGAACTCTAAATCAAACACGGTTTGTGCTAGCTCTTTGAAACTTGGCACAATAATGTAGTTCCAAGTTCTATCGCTATGGTTTGTGTCCTATTGAAGTAGCCCCAAGCAGAGACTGACGAGAATCACTTTCATTGAAAGGGGTTGCCAAGCTTCCAAAAAACTAAGAGTTTCCTGAAATCACAGCAAACATTTTTTCACCCAATCTTGATGATACTGGCAGGTAATGATCAGTACTCCAATCCCACTTGGCTCAACAAATTTCGTTCTTCTAGGTTAAACCGTTCCTTTGCAGTAACCGTTTTCATTTTTAGGTTTCACTCTGTTTGTTCCTATATGGATACATGTATTTGGAACTCTAAATCAAACACGGTTTGTGCTAGCTCTTTGAAACTTGCACAATAATGTAGTTCCAAGTTCTATCGCTATGGTTTGTGTCCTATTGAAGTAGCCCCAAACATAGACTGACGAGAATCACTTTCATTGAAAGGGGTTGCCAAGCTTCCTAAAAACTACCAGTTTCCTGAAATCTCAGCAAACATTTTTTCAACCAATCTTGATGATACTGCCAGGTAATCATCAGTACACAAATTCCACTTGGCTCACCAAATTTCGTTCTTCTAAGTTAAACCGTTCCTTTGCAGTAACCGTTTTCATGTTTAGGTTTCACTCTGTTTTCTCCTATATGGATACATGTAATTGGAACTCTAAATCAAACACGGTTTATGCTAGCTCTTTGAAACTTGGCAAAAAATGTAGTTCCAAGTTGTATCACTATGGTTTGTGTCCTATTGAAGTAGCGCCAAGCAGAGACACACGAGAATCACTTTCATTGAAATAGGTTGCCAAGCTTCCAAAAAACTACGAGTTTCCTGAAATCTCAGCAAACATTTTTTCACCCAGTCTTGATGATACTGGCAGGTAATGATCAGTACAACAATCCCACTTGGCTCACCAAATTTCGTTCTTCTAGGTTAAACCGTTCCTTTGCAGTAACCGTTTGCATGTTTAGGTTTCACTCTGTTTTCTCCTATATGGATACATGTAGTTGGAACTCTAAATCAAACACGGTTTGTGCTAGCTCTTTGAAACTTGGCACAATAATGTAGTTCCAAGTTCTATCGCTATGGTTTGTGTCCTATTGAAGTAGACCCAAGCAGAGACTGACGAGAATCACTTTCATTGAAAGGGGTTGCCAAGCTTCCAAAAAACAAGAGTTTCCGGAAATCTCAGCATACATTTTTTCACCGAATCTTGATGATACTTGCAGGTAATGATCAGTACACCAATCCCACTTGCCTCACCAAATTTCGTTCTTCTAGGTTAAACCGTTCCTTTGCAGTAACCGTTTTCATTTTTAGTTTCACTCCGTTTTCTCCTATATGGACACATGTAGTTGGAACTCTAAATCAAACACTGTTTGTGCTAGCTCTTTGAAACTTGGCACAATAGTGTAGTTCCAAGTTCTATCGCTATGGTTTTTGTCCTATTGAACAACCCCCAATCAGAGACTGACGAGAATCACTTTCATTGAAAGGCGTTGCCAAGCTTCCAAAAAACTACAAGTTTCCTGAAATCTCAGCAAATATTTTTTCACCCAATCTTGATGATACTTGCAGGTAATGATCAGTACAACAGTCCCACTTGGCTCACCAAATTCCGTTCTTCTAGGTTAAACCGTTCGTTTGTAGTAACCGTTTTCATTTTTAGGTTTCACTCTGTTTTCTCCTATATGGACACATGTAGTTGGAACTCTAAATCAAACACGGTTTCTGCTAGCTCTTTGAAACTTGGCACAATAATGTAGTTCCAAGTTCTATCGCTATGGTTTGTGTCCTATTGAACTAGCCCCAAGCAGAGACTGACGAGAATCACTTTCATTGAAAGGGGTTGCCAAGCTTCCAAAAAACTACGAGTTTCCTGAAATCTCAGCAAACATTTTTTCACCCAATCTTGATGATACTGGCAGGTAATGATCAGTACAACACTCCCACTTGGCTCACCAAATTTCGTTCTTCTAGGTTAAACCCTTCCTTTGCAGTAACCGTTTTCATTTTTAGGTTTCACTCTGTTTTCTCCTATATGGACACATGTAGTTGGAACTCTAAATCAAACACGGTTTCTGCTAGCTCTTTGAAACTTGGCACAATAATGTAGTTCCAAGTTCTATCGCTATGGTTTGTGTCCTATTGAACTAGCCCCAAGCAGAGACTGACGAGAATCACTTTCATTGAAAGGGGTTGCCAAGCTTCCAAAAAACTACGAGTTTCCTGAAATCTCAGCAAATATTTTTCACCCAATCTTGATGATACTTGCAGGTAATCATAAGTACACAAATTCCATTTGGCTCACCAAATTTCGTTCTTCTACGTTAAACCGTTCCATTGCAGTAACCGTTTTCATGTTTAGGTTTCACTCTGTTTTCTCCTATATGGACACATGTAGATGGAACTCTAAATCAAACACGGTTTGTGCTAGCTCTTTGAAACTTGGCACAATAATGTAGTTCCAAGTTCTATCGCTATGGTTTGTGTCCTATTGAAGTAGCCCCAAGCAGAGACTGACGAGAATCACTTTCATTGAAAGGGGTTTCCAAGCTTCCAAAAAACAAGAGTTTCCGGAAAAATCAGCAAACATTTTTTCACCCAATCTTGATGATACTTGCAGGTAATGATCAGTACACCAATCCCACTTGGCTCACCAAATTTCGTTCTTCTAGGTTAAACCCTTCCTTTGCAGTAACCGTTTTCATTTTAGGTTTCACTCTGTTTTCTCCTATATGGATAAATGTAGTTGGAACTCTAAATCAAACACGGTTTGTGCTAGCTCTTTGAAACTTGCACAATAATGTAGTTCCAAGTTCTATCGCTATGGTTTGTGTCCTATTGAAGTAGCCCCAAACATAGACTGACGAGAATCACTTTCATTGAAAGGGGTTGCCAAGCTTCCTAAAAACTACCAGTTTCCTGAAATCTCAGCAAACATTTTTTCAACCAATCTTGATGATACTGCCAGGTAATCATCAGTACACAAATTCCACTTGGCTCACCAAATTTCGTTCTTCTAGGTTATACCGTTCCTTTGCAGTAACCGTTTTCATGTTTAGGTTTCACTCTGTTTTCTCCTATATGGATACATGTAATTGGAACTCTAAATCAAACACGGTTTGTGCTAGCTCTTTGAAACTTGGCACAATAATGTAGTTCCAAGTACTATCACTATCGTTTTTGTCCTATTGAACTACCCCCAATCAGAGACTGTCGAGAATCACTTTCATTGAAAGGGGTTGCCAAGCTTCCAAAAAACTACGAGTTTCCTGAAATCTCAGCAAATATTTTTTGACCCAATCTTGATGATACTGGCAAGTAATGATCAGTACAACAGTCCCACTTGGCTCACCAAATTTCGTTCTTCTAGGTTTAACCGTTCCTTTGCAGTAACCGTTTTCATTTTTAGGTTTCACTCTGTTTTCTCCTATATGGACACATGTAGTTGGAACTCTAAATCAAACACGGTTTGTGCTAGCTCTTTGAAACTTGGCACAATAATGTAGTTCCAAGTTCTATCGCTACGGATTGTGTCCTATTGAAGTAGCCCCAAGCAGAGACTGACGATAATCACTTTCATTGAAAGGGGTTGCCAAGCTTCCAAAAAACTAAGAGTTTCCTGAAATCTCAGCAAACATTTTTTCACTCAATCTTGATGATACTTTCAGGTAATCATCAGTACACAAATTCCACTTGGCTCACAAAATTTCGTTCTTCTAGGTTAAACCGTTCCTTTGCAGTAACCGTTTTCATTTTTAGGTTTCACTCCGTTTTCTCCTGTAAGGACACATGTAGTTGGAACTCTAACTCAAACATGGTTTGTGCTAGCTCTTTGAAACTTGGCACAATAAGGTAGTTCCATGTTCTATCGCTACGGTTTGTGTCCTATTGAAGTAGCCCAAAGCAGAGACTGACGAGAATCACTTTCATTGAAAGGGGTTGCCAAGCTTCCAAAAAACTAAGAGTTTCTGAAATCTCAGCAAACATTTTTTCACCCAATCTTGATGATACTTTCAGGTAATCATCAGTACACAAATTCCACTTGGCTCACAAAATTTTGTTCTTCTAGCTTAAACCGTTCCTTTGCAGTAACCGTTTTCATGTTTAGGTTTCACTCTCTTTTCTCCTATATGGATACATGTAATTGGAACTCTAAATCAAACACGGTTTATGCTAGCTCTTTGAAACTTGGCAAAAAAATGTAGTTCCAAGTTGTATCGCTATGGTTTGTGTCCTATTGAAGTAGCCCCAAGCAGAGACACACGAGAATCACTTTCATTGAAAGGGGTTGCCAAGCTTCCAAAGAACTACGAGTTTCCTGAAATCTCAGCAAACATTTTTTCATCCAGTCTTGATGATACTGGCTGGTAATTATCAGTACAACAATCCCACTTGGCTCACCAAATTTCGTTCTTCTAGGTTAAACCGATTATTTGCAGTAACCGTTTTCATGTTTAGGTTTCACTCTGTTTTCTCCTATATGGATACATGTAGTTGGAACTCTAAATCAAACATGGTTTGAGCTAGCTCTTTGAAACTAGGCACAATAATGTAGTTCCAAGTTCTATCGTTATGGTTTGTGTCCTATTGAAGTAGCCCCAAGCAGAGACTGAAGAGAATCACTTTCATTGAAAGGGGTTGCCCAGCTTCCAAAAAACTACGAGTTTCCTGAAATCTCAGCAAACACATTTTCACCCAATCATGATGATACTGGCAGGTAATGATCAGTAAACCAATCCCACTTGGCTCACCAAATTTCATTCTTCTAGGTTAAACCGTTCCTTTGCAGTAACCGTTTTCATGTTTAGGTTTCACTCTGTTTTCTCCTATATGGATACATGTATTTGGAACTCTAAATGAAACACGGTTTGTGCTAGCTCTTTGAAACTTGGCACAATAATGTAGTTCCGAGTTCTATCGCTACGGTTTGTGTCCTATTGAAGTAGAACCAATCAGAGACTGAAGAGAATCACTTTCATTGAAAGGGGTTGCCAAGCTTCCAAAAAACTACCAGTTTCCTGAAATCTCAGCAAATATTTTTTCACCCAATCTTGATGATACTGGCAGGTAATCATAAGTACACAAATTCCACTTGGCTCACCAATTTCGTTCTTCTAAGTTAAACCGTTCCTTTGCAGTAACCGTTTTCATGTTTAGGTTTCACTCTGTTTTCTCCTATATGGATACATGTAGTTGGAACTCTAAATCAAACACGGTTTGTGCTAGCTCTTTGAAACTTGGCACAATAATGTAGTTCCAAGTTCTATCGCTATGGTTTGTGTCCTATTGAAGTAGACCCAAGCAGAGACTGACGAGAATCACTTTCATTGAAAGGGGTTGCCAAGCTTCCAAAAAACAAGAGTTTCCGGAAATCTCAGCATACATTTTTTCACCGAATCTTGATGATACTGGCAGGTAAGGATCAGTACACCAATCCCACTTGGCTCACCAAATTTCGTTCTTCTAGGTTAAACCGTTCCTTTGCAGTAACCGTTTTCATTTTTAGGTTTCACTCCGTTTTCTCCTATATGGACACATGTAGTTGGAACTCTAAATCAAACACTGTTTGTGCTAGCTCTTTGAAACTTGGCACAATAGTGTAGTTCCAAGTTCTCTCGCTATGGTTTTTGTCCTATTGAACTACCCCCAATCAGAGACTGACGAGAATCACTTTCATTGAAAGGGGTTGCCAAGCTTCCAAAAAACTACAAGTTTCCTGAAATCTCAGCAAATATTTTTTCACCCAATCTTGATGATACTTGCAGGTAATGATCAGTACAACAGTCCCACTTGGCTCACCAAATTTCGTTCTTCTAGGTTAAACCGTTCGTTTGTAGTAACCGTTTTCATTTTTAGGTTTCACTCTGTTTTCTCCTATATGGACACATGTATTTGGAACTCTAAATCAAACACGGTTTCTGCTAGCTCTTTGAAACTTGGCACAATAATGTAGTTCCAAGTTCTATCGCTATGGTTTTTGTCCTATTGAACTAGCCCCAAGCAGAGACTGACTAGAATCACTTTCATTGAAAGGGGTTGCCAAGCTTCCAAAAAACAAGAGTTTCCTGAAATCTCAGCAAACATTTTTTCACCCAATCTTGATGATACTGGCAGGTAATGATCAGTATTCCAATCCCACTTGGCTCACCAAATTTCGTTCTTCTAGGTTAAACCCTTCCTTTGCAGTAACCGTTTTCATTTTTAGGTTTCACTCTGTTTTCTCCTATATGGATACATGTAGTTGGAACTCTAAATCAAACACGGTTTGTGCTAGCTCTTTGAAACTTGGCACAATAATGTAGTTCCAAGTTCTATCGCTACGGTTTGTGTCCTATTGAAGTAGAACCAAGCAGAGACTGACGAGAATCACTTTCATTGAAAGGGGTTGCCAAGCTTCCAAAAAACTACCAGTTTCCTGAAATCTCAGCAAACATTTTTTCACACAATCTTGATGATACTGGCAGGTAATCATAAGTACACAAATTCCACTTGGCTCACCAAATTTCGTTATTCTACATTAAACCGTTCCATTGCATTAACCGTTTTCATGTTTAGGTTTCACTCTGTTTTCTCCTATATGGACACATGTAGTTGGAACTCTAAATCAAACACGGTTTGTGCTAGCTCTTTGAAACTTGGCACAATAATGTAGTTCCAAGTTCTATCGCTATGGTTTGTGTCCTATTGAACTAGACCCAAGCAGAGACTGACGAGAATCACTTGCATTGAAAGGGGTTTCCAAGCTTCCAAAAAACAAGAGTTTCCGGAAAAATCAGCAAACATTTTTTCACCCAATCTTGATGATACTTGCAGGTAATGATCAGTACACCAATTCCACTTGGCTCACCAAATTTCGTTCTTCTAGGTTAAACTGTTCCTTTGCAGTAACGTTGTTCATTTTTAGGTTTCACTCTGTTTTCTCCTATATGGATACATGTATTTGGAACTCTAAATCAAACACGGTTTGTGCTAGATCTTTAAAACTTGGCACAATAATGTAGTTCCAAGTTCAATCGCTATGGTTTGTGTCCTATTGAAGTACCCCAAGCAGAGACTGACGAGAATCACTTTCATTGAAAGGGGTTGCCCAGCTTCCAAAAAACTACGAGTTTCCTGAAATCTCAGCAAACATTTTTTCACCCAATCTTGATGATACTGGCAGGTAATCATAAGTACACAAATTCCACTTGGCTCACCCAATTTCGTTCTTCTAGGTTAAACCGTTCCTTTGCAGTAACCGTTTTCATGTTTAGGTTTCACTCCGTTTTCTCCTATATGAACACATGTAGTTGGAACTCTAAATCAAACACGGTTTGTGCTAGCTCTTTGAAACTTGGCAAAATAATGTAGTTCCAAGTTCTATCGGTATGGTTTGTGTCCTATTGAAGTAGCCCCAAGCAGAGACTGACGAGAATCACTTTCATTGAAAGGGGTTGCCAAGCTTCCAAAAAACTACGAGTTTCCTGAAATCCCAGCAAATATTTTTTCACCCAATCTTGATGATACTTGCAGGTAATGATCAGTACAACAGTCCCACTTGGCTCACCAAATTTCCTTCTTCTATGTTAAACCGTTCTTTTGTAGTAACCGTTTTCATTTTTAGGTTTCACTCTGTTTTCTCCTATATGGACACATGTAGTTGGAACTCTAAATCAAACACGGTTTGTGCTAGCTCTTTGAAACTTGGCACAATAATGTAGTTCCAAGTTCTATCACTATGGTTTGTGTCCTATTGAACTAACCCCAAGCAGAGACTGACTAGAATCACTTTCATTGAAAGGGGTTGCCAAGCTTCCAAAAAACTACGAGTTTCCTGAAATCTCAGCAAACATTTTTTAACCCAATCTTGATGATACTTGCAGGGAATGATCAGTACACGAATCCCACTTGGCTCACCATATTTCGTTCTTCTAGGTTAAACCGTTCCTTTGCAGTAACCGTTTTCATGTTTAGGTTTCACTCTGTTTTCTTCTATATGGATACATGTATTTGGAACACTAAATCAAACACGGTTTGTGCTAGCTCTTTGAAACTTGGCACAATAATGTAGTTCCAAGATCTATCGCTATGGTTTGTGTCCTATTGAAGTAGCCCCAAGCAGAGACACACGAGAATCACTTTCATTGAAAGGGGTTGCCAAGCTTCCAAAAATCTACGAGTTTCCTGAAATCACAGCAAACATTTTTTCACCCAATCTTGATGATACTGCCAGGTAATGATCAGTACACCAATCCCACTTGGCTCACCAAATTTAGTTCTTCTAGGTTAAACCGTTCCTTTGCAGTAACCGTTTTCATTTTTAGGTTTCACTCTGTTTTCTCCTATATGGATACATGTAGTTGGAACTCTAAATCAAACACGGTTTCTGCTAGCTCTTTGAAACTTGGCACAATAATGTAGTTCCAAGTTCTATCGCTATGGTTTGTGTCCTATTGAAGTAGCCCCAAGCAGAGACTGACGAGAATCACTTTCAATGAAAGGGGTTGCCCAGCTTCCAAAAAACTAAGAGTTTCCTGAAATCTCAGCAAATATTTTTGCACCCAATCTTGATGATACTTGCAGGTAATGATCAGTAGAACACTCCCACTTGGCTCACCAAATTTCGTTCTCCTAGGTTAAACCGTTCCTTTGCAGAAACCGTTTTCATGTTTAGGTTTCACTCTGTTTTCTCCTATATGGATACATGTAGTTGGAACTCTAAATCAAACACGGTTTGTGCTAGCTCTTTGAAACTTGGCACAATAATGTAGTTCCAAGTTCTATCGCTATGGTTTGTGTCCTATGGAAGTAGCCCCAAACAGAGACTGACGAGAATCACTTTCATTGAAAGGGGTTGCCCAGCTTCCTAAAAACTACGAGTTTCCTGAAATCTCAGCAAACATTTTTTCACCCAGTCTTGATGATACTGGCAGGTAATGATCAGTACAACAATCCCACTTGGCTCACCAAATTTCGTTCTTCTAGGATAAACCGTTACTTTGCAGTAACCGTTTTCATGTTTAGGTTTCACTCTGTTTTCTCCTATATGGATACATGTAGTTGGAACTCTAAATCAAACACGGTTTGAGCTACCTCTTAGAAACTAGGCACAATAATGTAGTTACAAGTTCTATCCTTATGGTTTGTGTCCTATTGAAGTACCCCAAGTAGAGACAAACGAGAATCACTTTCATTGAAAGGGGTTGCCCAGCTTCCAACAAAACTACAAGTTTCCTGAAATCTCAGCAAATATTTTTTCAACCAATCTTGATGATACTGGCAGGTAATGATCAGTACACCAATCCCACTTGGCTCACCAAATTTCGTTCTTCTAGGATAAACCGTTCGTTTGCAGTAGCCATTTTCATGTTTAGGTTTCACTCTGTTTTCTCCTAAATGGATACATGTATTTGGAACTCTAAATCAAACACGGTTTGTGCTAGCTCTTTGAAACTTGGCACAATAATGTACTTCCAAGTTCTATCACTATGGTTTGTGTCCTATTGAAGTAGCCCCAAGCAGAGACTAACGAGAATCACTTTCATTGAAAGGGGTTGCCAAGCTTCCAAAAAACAAGAGTTTCCGGAAAAATCAGCAAATATTTTTTCACCCAATCTTGATGATACTGGCAGGTAATGATCAGTACACCAATCCCACTTGGCTCACCAAATTTTGTTCTTCTAGGTTAAACCGTTCCTTTGCAGTAACCGTTTTCATTTTTAGGTTTCACTCTGTTTTCTCCTAAATGGATACATGTAGTTGGAACTCTAAATCAAACACGGTTTGTACTAGCTCTTTGAAACTTGGCACAATAATGTAGTTCCAAGTTCTATCGCTACGCTTTGTGTCCTATTGAAGTAGCCCCAAGCAGAGACTGACGAGAATCACTTTCATTGAAAGGGGTTGCCAAGCTTCCAAAAAACGACGAGTTTCCTGAAATCTCAGCAAACATTTTTTCACCCAATATTGATGATACTTGCAGGTAATGATCAGTACAACACTCTCACTTGGCTCACCAAATTTCGTTCTTCTAGGATAAACCGTTACTTTGCAGTAACCGTTTTCATGTTTAGGTTTCACTCTGTTTTCTCCTATATGGATACATGTAGTTGGAACTCTAAATCAAACACGGTTTGAGCTAGCTCTTTGAAACTAGGCACAATAATGTAGTTCCAAGTTCTATCATTATGGTTTGTGTCCTATTGAAGTAGCCCCAAGCAGACACTGACGAGAATCACTTTCATTGAAAGGGGTTGCCAAGCTTCCAAAAAACTACGAGTTTCCTGAAATCTCAGCAAACATTTTTTCACCCAATCTTGATGATACTGGCAGGTAATGATCAGTACACCAATCCCACTTGGCTCACCAAATTTCGTTCTTCTAGGTTAAACCGTTCCTTTGCAGTATGCTTGTTCATTTTTAGGTTTCACTCTGTTTTCTCCTATATGGATAAATGTAGTTGGAACTCTAAATCAAACACGGTTTGTGCTAGCTCTTTGAAACTTGGCACAATAATGTAGTTCCAAGTTCTATCGCTATGGTTTGTGTCCTATTGAAGTAGCCCCAAGCAGAGACTGACGAGAATCACTTTCATTGAATGGGGTTGCCAAGCTTCCAAAAAACAAGAATTTCCGGAAAAATCAGCAAACATGTTTTCACCCAATCTTGATGATACTGGCAGGTAATCATAAGTACACAAATTCCACTTGGCTCACCAAATTTCGTTCTTCTAGGTTAAACCGTTCCTTTGCAGTAACCGTTTTCATGTTTAGGTTTCACTCTCTTTTCTCCTATATGGATACATGTAGTTGGAACTCTAAATCAAACACGGTTTGTGCTGGCTCTTTGAAACTTGGCACAATAATGTAGTTCCAAGTTCTATCGCTATGGTTTGTGTCCTATTGAAGTAGCCCCAAGCAGAGACTGACGAGAATCACTTTCATTGAAAGGGGTTGCCAAGCTTCCAAAAAACTATCAGTTTCCTGAAATCTCAGCAAACATTTTTTCATCCAATCTTGATGATATTGGCAGGAAATCATAAGTACACAAATTCCACTTGGCTCACCAAATTTCGTTCTTCTAGGTTAAACCGTTCCTTTGCAGTAACCGTTTTCATGTTTAGGTTTCACTCTGTTTTCTCCTATATGGATACATGTAGTTGGAACTCTAAATCAAACACGGTTTGAGCTAGCTCTTTGAAACTTGGCACAATAATGTAGTTACAAGTTCTATCGCTATGGTTTGTGTCGTATTTAATAGAACCAAGCAGAGACTGATGATAATCACTTTCATTGAAAGGGGTTTCCAAGCTTCCAAAAAACTACGAGTTTCCTGAAATCTCAGCAAACTTTTTTTCACCCAATCTTGATGATACTTGCAGGTAATGATCAGTACAACAGTCCCACTTGGCTCACCAAATTTCGTTCTTCTAGGATAAACCGTTCTTTGCAGTAACCGTTTTCATGTTTAGGTTTCACTCTGTTTTCTCCTATATGGATAAATGTAGTTGGAACTCTAAATCAAACACGGTTTGTGCTAGCTCTTTGAAACTTGGCACAATAATGTAGTTCCAAGTTCTATCGCTATGGTTTGTATCCTATTGAAGTAGCCCCAAGCAGAGACTGACGAGAATCACTTTCATTGAAAGGGGTAGCCAAGCTTCCAAAAAACAAGAGTTTCCGGAAAAATCAGCAAACATTTTTTCACCCAATCTTGATGATACTGGCAGGTAATGATCAGTACGCCAATCCCACTTGGCTCACCAAATTTTGTTCTTCTAGGTTAAACCGTTCCTTTGCAGTAACCGTTTTCATGTTTAGGTTTCACTCTGTTTTCTCCTATATGGATAAATGTAGTTGGAACTCTAAATCAAACACGGTTTGTGCTAGCTCTTTGAAACTTGGCACAATAATGTAGTTCCAAGTTCTATCGCTATGGTTTGTATCCTATTGAAGTAGCCCCAAGCAGAGACTGACGAGAATCACTTTCTTTGAAAGGGGTAGCCAAGCTTCCAAAAACAAGAGTTTCCGGAAAAATCAGCAAACATTTTTTCACCCAATCTTGATGATACTGGCAGGTAATGATCAGTACGCCAATCCCACTTGGCTCACCAAATTTTGTTCTTCTAGGTTAAACCGTTCCTTTGCAGTAACCGTTTGCATGTTTAGGTTTCACTCTGTTTTCTCCTATATGGATACATGTAGTTGGAACTCTAAATCAAACACGGTTTGTGCTATCTCTTTGAAACTTGGCACAATAATGTAGTTACAAGTTCTTTCGCTACGGTTTGTGTCCTATTGAAGTAGAACCAAGCAGAGACTGACGAGAATCACTTTCATTGAAAGGGGTTGCCAAGCTTCCAAAAAACTACCAGTTTCCTGAAATCTCAGCAAACATTTTTTCACCCAATCTTGATCATACTGGCAGGTAATCATAAGTACACAAATTCCACTTGGCTCACCAAATTTCGTTCTTCTAGGTTAAACCGTTCCTTTGCAGTAAGCGTTTTCATGTTTAGGTTTCACTCTCTTTTCTCCTATATGGATACATGTAGTTGGAACTCTAAATCAAACACGGTTTGTGCTAGCTCTTTGAAACTTGGCACAATAATGTAGTTCCAAGTTCTATCTCTATGGTTTGTGTCCTATTGAAGTAGCCCCAAGCAGAGACACACGAGAATCTCTTACATTGAAAGGGTTGCCAAGCTTCCAAAAAACTACGAGTTTCCTGAAATCTCAGCAAACATTTTTTCATCCAGTCTTGCTGATACTAGCTGGCAATGATCAGTACAACAGTCCCACTTGGTTCACCAAATTTCGTTCTTCTAGGTTAAACCGATTATTTGCAGTAACCGTTTTCATTTTTAGGTTTCACTCTGTTTTCTCCTATATGGATACATGTAGTTGGAACTCTAAATCAAACACGGTTTGTGCTAGTTCTTTGAAACTTGGCACAATAATGTAGTTACAAGTTCTATCGCTATGGTTTTGTGTCGTATTTAATAGAACCAAGCAGAGACTGATGATAATCACTTTCATTGAAAGGGGTTTCCAAGCTTCCAAAAAACTACGAGTTTCCTGAAATCTCAGCAAACATTTTTTCACCCAATATTGATGATACTTGCAGGTAATGATCAGTACAACAGTCCCACTTGGCTCACCAAATTTCGTTCTTCTAGGATAAACCGTTCTTTGCAGTAACCGTTTTCATATTTAGGTTTCACTCTGTTTTCTCCTATATGGATACATGTAGTTGGAACTCTAAATCAAACACGGTTTGAGCTAGCTCTTTGAAACTAGGCACAATAATGTAGTTCCAAGTTCTATCGTTATGGTTTGTGTCCTATTGAAGTAGCCCCAAGCAGAGACTGAAGAGAATCACTTTCATTGAAAGGGGTTGCCCAGCTTCCAAAAACTACGAGTTTCCTGAAATCTCAGCAAACATTTTTTCACCCAATCTTGATGATACTGGCAGGTAATGATCAGTACACCAATCCCACTTGGCTCACCAAATTTCATTCTTCTAGGTTAAACCGTTCCTTTGCAGTAACCGTTTTCATGTTTAGGTTTCACTCTGTTTTCTCCTATATGGATACATGTAGTTGGAACTCTAAATCAAACACGGTTAGTGCTAGCTCTTTGAAACTTGGCACAATAAAATAGTTCCAAGTTCTATCGGTATGGTTTGTGTCCTATTGAAGTAGCCCCAAATAGAGACTGACGAGAATCACTTTCATTGAAAGGGGTTGCCAAGCTTCCTAAAAACTACCAGTTTCCTGAAATCTCAGCAAACGTTTTTTCACCAATCTTGATGATACTGGCAGGTAATCATCAGTACACCAATTCCACTTGGCTCACCAAATTTCGTTCTTCTAGGTTAAACCGTTCCTTTGCAGTAACCGTTTTCATGTTTAGGTTTCACTCTGTTTTCTCCTATATGGATACATGTAGTTGGAACTCTAAATCAAACACGGTTTGTGCTAGCTCTTTGAAACTTGGCACAATAATGTAGTTCCAAGTTCTATCGCTATGGTTTGTGTCCTATTGAAGTAGCCCCAAGCAGAGACTGACGAGAATCACTTTCATTGAAAGGGGTTGCCAAGCTTCCAAAAAACTAAGAGTTTCCTGAAATTTCAGCAAACATTTTTTCACCCAATCTTGATGATACTGGCAGGTAATGATCAGTACTCCAATCCCACTTGGCTCAAAAAATTTCGTTCTTCTAGGTTAAACCGTTCCTTTGCAGTAACCGTTTTCATGTTTAGGTTTCACTCTGTTTTCTCCTATATGGATACATGTATTTGGAACTCTAAATCAAACACGGTTTGTGCTAGCTCTTTGAAACTTGGCACAATAATGTAGTTCCGAGTTCTATCGCTACGGTTTGTGTCCTATTGAAGTAGAACCAATCAGAGACTGAAGAGAATCACTTTCATTGAAAGGGGTTGCCAAGCTTCCAAAAAACTAGCAGTTTCCTGAAATCTCAGCAAATATTTTTTCACCCAATCTTGATGATACTGGCAGGTAATCATAAGTACACAAATTCCACTTGGCTCACCAATTTCGTTCTTCTAAGTTAAACCGTTCCTTTGCAGTAACCGTTTTCATGTTTAGGTTTCACTCTGTTTTCTCCTATATGGATACATGTAGTTGGAACTCTAAATCAAACACGGTTTGTGCTAGCTCTTTGAAACTTGGCACAATAATGTAGTTCCAAGTTCTATCGCTATGGTTTTTGTCCTATTGAAGGAGACCCAAGCAGAGACTGACGAGAATCACTTTCATTGAAAGGGGTTGCCAAGCTTCCAAAAAACAAGAGTTTCCGGAAATCTCAGCATACATTTTTTCACCGAATCTTGATGATACTGGCAGGTAAGGATCAGTACACCAATCCCACTTGGCTCACCAAATTTCGTTCTTCTAGGTTAAACCGTTCCTTTGCAGTAACCGTTTACATTTTTAGGTTTCACTCCGTTTTCTCCTATATGGACACATGTAGTTGGAACTCTAAATCAAACACTGTTTGTGCTAGCTCTTTGAAACTTGGCACAATAGTGTAGTTCCAAGTTCTCTCGCTATGGTTTTGTCCTATTGAACTACCCCCAATCAGAGACTGACGAGAATCACTTTCATTGAAAGGTGTTGCCAAGCTTCCAAAAAACTACAAGTTTCCTGAAATCTCAGGCAAATATTTTTTCACCCAATCTTGATGATACTTGCAGGTAATGATCAGTACAACAGTCCCACTTGGCTCACCAAATTTCGTTCTTCTAGGTTAAACCGTTCGTTTGTAGTAACCGTTTTCATTTTTAGGTTTCACTCTGTTTTCTCCTATATGGACACATGTATTTGGAACTCTAAGTCAAACACGGTTTCTGCTAGCTCTTTGAAACTTGGCACAATAATGTAGTTCCAAGTTCTATCGCTATGGTTTTTGTCCTATTGAACTAGCCCCTAGCAGAGACTGACTAGAATCACTTTCATTGAAAGGGGTTGCCAAGCTTCCAAAAAACAAGAGTTTCCTGAAATCTCAGCAAACATTTTTTCACCCAATCTTGATGATACTGGCAGGTAATGATCAGTATTCCAATCCCACTTGGCTCACCAAATTTCGTTCTTCTAGGTTAAACCCTTCCTTTGCAGTAACCGTTTGCATTTTTAGGTTTCACTCTGTTTTCTCCTATATGGATACATGAAGTTGGAACTCTAAATCAAACACGGTTTGTGCTAGCTCTTTGAAACTTGGCACAATAATGTAGTTCCAAGTTCTATCGCTACGGTTTGTGTCCTATTGAAGTAGAACCAAGCAGAGACTGACGAGAATCACTTTCATTGAAAGGGGTTGCCAAGCTTCGAAAAAACTACCAGTTTCCTGAAATCTCAGCAAACATTTTTTCACCCAATCTTGATGATACTGGCAGGTAATCATAAGTACACAAATTCCACTTGGCTCACCAAATTTCGTTCTTCTACATTAAACCGTTCCATTGCATTAACCGTTTTCATGTTTAGGTTTCACTCTGTTTTCTCCTATATGGACACATGTAGTTGGAACTCTAAATCAAACACGGTTTGTGCTAGCTCTTTGAAACTTGGCACAATAATGTAGTTCCAAGTTCTATCGCTATGGTTTGTGTCCTATTGAACTAGACCCAAGCAGAGACTGACGAGAATCACTTCCATTGAAAGGGGTTTCCAAGCTTCCAAAAAACAAGAGTTTCCGGAAAAATCAGCAAACATTTTTTCACCCAATCTTGATGATACTTGCAGGTAATGATCAGTACACCAATTCCACTTGGCTCACCAAATTTCGTTCTTCTAGGTTAAACTGTTCCTTTGCAGTAACGTTGTTCATTTTTAGGTTTCACTCTGTTTTCTCCTATATGGATACATGTATTTGGAACTCTAAATCAAACACGGTTTGTGCTAGATCTTTAAAACTTGGCACAATAATGTAGTTCCAAGTTCAATCGCTATGGTTTGTGTCCTATTGAAGTACCCCAAGCAGAGACTGACGAGAATCACTTTCATTGAAAGGGGTTGCCCAGCTTCCAAAAAACTACGAGTTTCCTGAAATCTCAGCAAACATTTTTTCACCCAATCTTGATGATACTGGCAGGGAATGATCAGTACACCAATCCCACTTGGCTCACCATATTTCGTTCTTCTAGGTTAAACCGTTCCTTTGCAGTAACCGTTTTCATGTTTAGGTTTCACTCTGTTTTCTTCTATATGGATACATGTATTTGAAACTCTAAATCAAACACGGTTTGTGCTAGCTCTTTGAAACTTGGCACAATAATGTAGTTCCAAGATCTATCGCTATGATTTCTGTCCTATTGAAGAAGCCCCAAGCAGAGACTGACGAGAATCACTTTCATTGAAAAGGGTTGCCAAGCTTCAAAAAACTACGAGTTTCCTGAAATCTCAGCAAACATTTTTTCACCCAATCTTGATGATACTGGCAGGTAATGATCAGTACACCAATCCCACTTGGCTCACCAAATTTCATTTTTCTAGGTTAAACCGTTCCTTTGCAGTAACCGTTTTCATTTTTAGGTTTCACTCTGTTTTCTCCTATATGGATACATGTATTTGGAACTCTAAATCAAACACGGTTTGTGCTAGCTCTTTGAAACTTGGCACAATAATGTAGTTCCAAGTTCTATCGCTATGGTTTGTGTCCTAATGAAGTAGCCCCAAGCAGAGACTGACGAGAATCACTTTCATTGAAAAAGGTTTCCAAGCTTCCAAAAAACTACGAGTTTCCTGAAATCTCAGCAAACATTTTTTCACCCAATCTTGATGATACTTGCAGGTAATGATAAGTACACCAATCCCACTTGGCTCACTAAATTTCGTTCTTCTAGATTAAACCGTTCCTTTGCAATAACCGTTTTCGTGTTTAGGTTTCACTCTGTTTTCTCCTATACGGATACATGTAGTTGGAACTGTAAATCAAACACGGTTTGTCCTAGTTCTTTGTAACTTGGCACAATAATGTAGTTCCAAGTTGTATCGCTATGGTTTGTGTCCTATTGAAGTAGCCCCAAGCAGAGACTGACGAGAATCACTTTCATTGAAAGGGGTTGCCAAGCTTTAAAAAAATTACGAGTTTCCTGAAATCTCAGCAAATATTTTTGCACACAATCTTGATGATACTTGCAGGTAATGATCAGTACACCAATCCCACTTGGCTCACCAAATTTCGTTCTTCTAGGTTAAACCGTTCGTTTGCAGTAACCGTTTTCATGTTTAGGTTTCACTCTGTTTTCACCTATATGGATACATGTAGTTGGAACTCTAAATCAAAACACGGTTTGTGCTAGCTCTTTGAAACTAGGCCCAAAAATGTAGTTCCAAGTTCTATCGCTATGGTTTGTGTCCTATTGAAGTAGCCCCAAGCAGAGACTGACGATAATCACTTTCAGTGAAAGGGGTTGCCAAGCTTCCAAAAAACTAGGAGTTTCCTGAAATCTTAGCAAACATTGTTTCACCCAATCTTGATGATACTGTCAGGTAATGATCAGTACACCAATCCCACATGGCTCACCACATTTCATTCTTCTAGGTTAAACCGTTCCTTTGCAGTAACCGTTTTCATTTTTAGGCTTCACTCTGTTTTCTCCTTTATGGATACATGTAGTTGGAACTCTAACTCAAACACGGTTTGTGCTAGCTCTTTGAAACTTGGCACAATAATGTAGTTCCAAGTTCTATCACTATGGTTTGTGTCCTATTGAAGTAGCCCCAAGCACAGACTGACGAGATTCACTTTCAAGGAAAAGAGTTGCCAAGCTTCCAAAAAACTACGAGTTTCCTGAAATCTCAGCAAACATTTTTTCACCCAATCTTGATGATACTGGCTGGTAATGATAAGTACACCAATCCCACTAGGCGCACCAAATTTCGTTCTTCTAGGTTAAACCGTTCCTTTGCAGAAACCGTTTTCATGTTTAGGTGTTACTCTGTTTTCTCCTATATGGATATATGTAGTTGGAACTCTAAATCAAACACGGTTTGTGCTAGCTCTTTGAAACTTGGCACAATAATGTAGTTCCAAGTTCTATCGCTATGGTTTGTGTCCTATTGAAGTAGCCCCAAGCAGAGACTGACGAGAATCACTTTCATTGAAAGGGGTTGCCAAGCTTCCAAAAAACTACGAGTTTCCTGAAAACTCAGCAAACATTTTTTCACCCAATCTTGATGATACTTGCAGGTAATGATCAGAACACCAATCCCACTTGGCTCACCAAATTTCGTTCTTCTAGGTTAAACCTTTGGTTTGCAGTAACCGTTTTCATGTTTAGGTTTCACTCTGTTTTCTCCTATATGGATACATGTAGTTGGAACTCTAAATCAAACACGGTTTGTGCTAGCTCTTCGAAACTTGGCAGAATAATGTAGTTCCAAGTTCTATCGCTATGGTTTGTGTCCTATTGAAGTAGCCCCAAGCAGAGACTGACGAGAATCACTTTCATTGAAAAGGATTGCCACGCTTCCAAAAAACTACGAGTTTCCTGAAATCTCAGCAAAGATTTTTTCACCCAATCTTGATGATACTGGCAGGTAATGATAAGTACACCAATCCCAATTGGCTCACCAAATTTCGTTCTTCTAGGTTAAACCGTTCCTTTGCAGTAACCGTTTTCATGTTTACGTTTCACTCTGTTTTCTCCTATACGGATACATGTAGTTGGAACTGTAAATCAAACACGGTTTGTGCTAGTTCTTTGTAACATGGCACAATAATGTAGTTCCAAGTTGTATCGCTATGGTTTGTGTCCTATTGAAGTAGCCCCAAGCAGAGACTGACGAGAATCACTTTCATTGAAAGGGGTTGCCAAGCTTTAAAAAAATTACGAGTTTCCTGAAATCTCAGCAAATATATTTGCACACAATCTTGATGATACTTGCAGGTAATGATCAGCACACCAATCCCACTTGGCTCACCAAATTTCGTTCTTCTAGGTTAAACCGTTCGTTTGCAGTAACCGTTTTCATGTTTAGGTTTCACTCTGTTTTCACCTATATGGATACATGTAGTTGGAACTCTAAATCAAACACGGTTTGTGCTAGCTCTTTGAAACTAGGCCCAATAATGTAGTTCCAAGTTCTATCGCTATGGTTTGTGTCCTATTGAAGTAGCCCCAAGCAGAGACTGACGATAATCACTTTCATTGAAAGGGGTTGCCAAGCTTCCAAAAAACTACGAGTTTCCTGAAATCTTAGCAAACATTGTTTCACCCAATCTTGATGATACTGTCAGGTAATGATCAGTACACCAATCCCACATGGCTCACCACATTTCATTCTTCTAGGTTAAACCGTTCCTTTGCAGTAACCGTTTTCATTTTTAGGCTTCACTCTGTTTTCTCCTATATGGATACATGTAGTTGGAACTCTAACTCAAACACGGTTTGTGCTAGCTCTTTGAAACTTGGCACAATAATGTAGTTCCAAGTTCAATCGCTATGGTTTGTGTCCTATTGAAGTAGCCCCAAGCAGAGACTGAAGAGAATCACTTTCATTGAAAGTGGTTGCCAAGCTTCCAAAAAACTACGAGTTTCCTGAAAACTCAGCAAACATTTTTTCACCCAATCTTGATTATACTGGCTGGTAATGATAAGAACACCAATCTCACTAGGCGCACCAAATTTCATTCTTCTAGGTTAACCCGTTCGTTTGCAGTAACCGTTTTCATGTTTAGGTTTCACTATGATTTCTCCTATATGGATACATGTAGTTGGAACTCTAAATCAAACATGGTTTGAGCTAGCTCTTCGAAAGTTGGCACAATAATGTAGTTCCAAGTTCTATCGCTATGGTTTATGTCCTATTGAAGTAGCCCCACGCAGAGACTGACGAAAATCACTTTCATTGAAAGGGGTTCCCAAGCTTCCAAAAAACTACGAGTTTCCTGAAATCTCAGCAAACATTTTTTCACCCAATCTTGATGATACTTGCAGGTAATGATCAGTACACCAATCCCACTTGGCTCACCAAATTTCGTTCTTCTAGGTTAAACCGTTGCTTTGCAGTAACCGTTTTCATGTTTAGGTTTCACTCTGTTTTCTCCTACATGGATACATGAATTTGGAACTCTAAATCAAACACGGTTTGTGCTAGCTCTTTGAAACTTGGCACAATACTGTAGTTCCAAGTTCTTTCGCTATGGTTTGTGTCCTATTGAAGTAGCCCCAAGTAGAGACTGACGAGAATCACTTTCATTGAAAAGGGTTGCTAAGCTTCCAAAAAACTACGAGTTTCCTGAAATCTCAGCAAACATTTTTTCACCCAATCTTGATGATACTCGCAGGTAATGATCAGTACACCAATCCCACTTGGCTCACCAAATTTCGTTCTTCTAGGTTAAACCGTTCGTTTGCAGTAACCGTTTTCATGTTTAGGTTTCACTCTGTTTTCTCCTATTTGGATACATGTCGTTGGAACTCTAAATCAAACACGGTTTGTGCTAGCTCTTTGAAACTAGGCACAATAATGTAGTTCCAAGATTTATCGCCATGGTGTGTGTCCTATTGAAGTATCCATAGCAGAGAGTGAAGAGAATCACTTTCATTGAAAGGGGTTGCCAAGCTTCCAAAAAACTACGAGTTTCCTGAAAACTCAGCTAATGTTTTTTCACCCAATCTTGATGATACTGGCTGGTAATGATAAGTACACCAATCCCACTAGGCGCACCATATTTAGTTCTTCTCGGTTAAACCGTTCCTTTGCAGTAACCGTTTTCGTGTTTAGGTTTCACTCTGTTTTCTCCTATATGGATACATGTAGTTGGAACTCTAAATCAAACATGGTTTGTGCTAGCTCTTCGAAACTTGGCACAATAATGTAGTTCCAAGTTCTATCGCTATGGTTTGTATCCTATTGAAGTAGCCCCAAGCAGAGACTGACGAGAATCACTTTCATTGAAAAGGATTGCCAAGCTTCCAAAAAACTACGAGTTTCCTGAAATCTCAGCAAAGATTTTTTCACCCAATCTTGATGATACTGGCATGTAATGATAAGTACACCAATCCCAATTGGCTCACCAAATTTCGTTCTTCTAGGTTAAACCTTCCTTTGCAGTAACCGTTTTCATGTTTAGGTTTCACTCTGTTTTCTCCTCTATGGATACATGAATTTGCAACTCTAAATCAAACACGGTTTGTGGTAGCTCTTTGAAACTTGGCACAATAATGTAGTTCCAAGTTCTTTCGCTATGGATTGTGTCCTATTGAAGTAGCCCCAAGCAGAGACTGACGAGAATCACTTTCATTGAAAGGGGTTGCCAAGCTTCCAAAAAACTACGAGTTTCCTGAAAAACTCAGCAAACATTTTTTCACCCAATCTTGATGATACTGGCTGGTAATGATAAGAACACCAATCTCACTAGGCGCACCAAATTTCATTCTTCTAGGTTAACCCGTTCGTTTGCAGTAACCGTTTTCATGTTTAGGTTTCACTCTGTTTTCTCCTATATGGATACATGTAGTGGGAACTCTAAATCAAACATGGTTTGAGCTAGATCTTCGAAAGTTGGCACAATAATGTAGTTCCAAGTTCTATCGCTATGGTTTGTGTCCTACTGAAGTAGCCCCAAGCAGAGACTGACGAAAATCACTTTCATTGAAAGGGGTTCCCAGCTTCCAAAAAACTACGAGTTTCCTGAAATCTCAGCAAACATTTTTTCACCCAATCTTGATGATACTTGCAGGTAATGATCAGTACACCAATCCCACTTGGCTCAACAAATTTCGTTCTTCTAGGTTACACCGTTGCTTTGCAGTAACCGTTTTCATGTTTAGGTTTCACTCTGTTTTCTCCTATATGGATACATGTATTTGGAACTGTAAATCAAACACGGTTTGTGCTAGCTCTTTGAAACTTTTCACAATAATGTAGGTCCAAGTTCTATCACTATGGTTTGTGTCCTATTGAAGTAGCCCCAAGCAGAGACTGACGAGAATCACTTTCATTGAAAAGGGTTGCCAAGCTTCAAAAAACTACGAGTTTCCTGAAATCTCAGCAAACATTTTTTCACCCAATCTTGATGATACTGGCAGGTAATGATCAGTACACCAATCCCACTTGGCTCACCAAATTTCATTTTTCTAGGTTAAACCGTTCCTTTGCAGTAACCGTTTTCATTTTTAGGTTTCACTCTGTTTTCTCCTATATGGATACATGTATTTGGAACTCTAAATCAAACACGATTTGTGCTAGCTCTTTGAAACTTGGCACAATAATGTAGTTCCAAGTTCTATCGCTATGGTTTGTGTCCTATTGAAGTAGCCCCAAGCAGAGACTGACGAGAATCACTTTCATTGAAAGGGGTTGCCAAGCTTTAAAAAAATTACGAGTTTCCTGAAATCTCAGCAAACATTTTTTCACCCAATCTTGATGATACCTGCAGGTAATGATCAGTACACCAATCCCACTTGGCTCAAGAAATTTCGTTCTTCTAGGTTAAACCGTTCGTTTGCAGTAACCGTTTTCATGTTTAGGTTTCACTCTGTTTTCTCCTATATGGATACATGTATTTGGAACTCTAAATCAAACACGGTTTGTGCTAGCTCTTTGAAACTAGGCCCAATTATGTAGTTCCAAGTTCTATCGCTATGGTTTGTGTCCTATTGAAGTAGCCCCAAGCAGAGACTGACGATAATCACTTTCATTGAAAGGGGTTGCCAAGCTTCCAAAAAACTAGGAGTTTCCTGAAATCTTAGCAAACATTGTTTCACCCAATCTTGATGATACTGTCAGGTAATGATCAGTACACCAATCCCACATGGCTCACCACATTTCATTCTTCTAGGTTAAACCGTTCCTTTGCAGTAACCGTTTTCATTTTTAGGCTTCACTCTGTTTTCTCCTTTATGGATACATGTAGTTGGAACTCTAAATGAAACACGGTTTGTGCTAGCTCTTTGAAACTTGGCACAATAATGTAGTTCCAAGTTCTATCACTATGGTTTGTGTCCTATTGAAGTAGCCCCAAGCACAGACTGACGAGATTCACTTTTAAGGAAAAGAGTTGCCAAGCTTCCAAAAAACTACGAGTTTCCTGAAATCTCAGCAAACATTTTTTCACCCAATCTTGATGATACTGGCTGGTAATGATAAGAACACCAATCTCACTAGGCGCACCAAATTTCATTCTTCTAGGTTAACCCGTTCGTTTGCAGTAACCGTTTTCATGTTTAGGTTTCACTCTGTTTTCTCCTATATGGATACATGTAGTGGGAACTCTAAATCAAACATGGTTTGAGCTAGATCTTCGAAAGTTGGCACAATAATGTAGTTCCAAGTTCTATCGCTATGGTTTGTGTCCTATTGAAGTAGCCCCAAGCAGAGACTGACGAAAATCACTTTCATTGAAAGGGGTTCCCAGCTTCCAAAAAACTACGAGTTTCCTGAAATCTCAGCAAACATTTTTTCACCAATCTTGATGATACTTGCAGGTAATGATCAGTACACCAATCCCACTTGGCTCAACAAATTTCGTTCTTCTAGGTTACACCGTTGCTTTGCAGTAACCGTTTTCATGTTTAGGTTTCACTCTGTTTTCTCCTATATGGATACATGTATTTGGAACTGTAAATCAAACACGGTTTGTGCTAGCTCTTTGAAACTTTTCACAATAATGTAGGTCCAAGTTCTATCACTATGGTTTGTGTCCTATTGAAGTAGCCCCAAGCAGAGACTGACGAGAATCACTTTCATTGAAAAGGGTTGCCAAGCTTCAAAAAACTACGAGTTTCCTGAAATCTCAGCAAACATTTTTTCACCCAATCTTGATGATACTGGCAGGTAATGATCAGTACACCAATCCCACTTGGCTCACCAAATTTCATTTTTCTAGGTTAAACCGTTCCTTTGCAGTAACCGTTTTCATTTTTAGGTTTCACTCTGTTTTCTCCTATATGGATACATGTATTTGGAACTCTAAATCAAACACGGTTTGTGCTAGCTCTTTGAAACTTGGCACAATAATGTAGTTCTAAGTTCTATCGCTATGGTTTGTGTCCTATTGAAGTAGCCCCAAGCAGAGACTGACGAGAATCACTTTCATTGAAAGGGGTTGCCAAGCTTCCAAAAACTACGAGTTTCCTGAAAACTCAGCAAACATTTTTTCACCCAATCTTGATGATAATGGCAGGTAATGATCAGAACACCAATCCCACTTGGCTCACCAAATTTCGTTCTTCTAGGTTAAACCTTTGGTTTGCAGTAACCGTTTTCATGTTTAGGTTTCTCTCTGTTTTCTCCTATTTGGATACATGTAGTTGGAACTCTAAATCAAACACGGTTTGTGCTAGCTCTTCGAAACTTGGCACAATAATGTAGTTCCAAGTTCTATCGCTATGGTTTGTGTCCTATTGAAGTAGCCCCAAGCAGAGACTGACGAGAATCACTTTCATTGAAAAGGATTGCCAAGCTTCCAAAAAACTAAGAGTTTCCTGAAATCTCAGCAAAGATTTTTTCACCCAATCTTGATGATACTGGCAGGTAATGATAAGTACACCAATCCCAATTGGCTCACCAAATTTCGTTCTTCGAGGTTAAACCGTTCCTTTGAAGTAACCGTTTTCATGTTTACGTTTCACTCTGTTTTCTCCTATACGGATACATGTAGTTGGAACTCTAAATCAAACACGGTTTGTGCTAGCTCTTTGAAACTTGGCACAATAATGTAGTTCCAAGTTCTATCGCTATGGTTTGTGTCCTATTGAAGTAGCCCCAAGCAGAGACTGAAGAGAATCACTTTCATTGAAAGTGGTTGCCAAGCTTCCAAAAAAGTACGAGTTTCCTGAAAACTCAGCAAACATTTTTTCACCCAATCTTGATGATACTGGCTGGTAATGATAAGAACACCAATCTCACTAGGCGCACCAAATTTCATTCTTCTAGGTTAACCCGTTCGTTTGCAGTAACCGTTTTCATGTTTAGGTTTCACTATGATTTCTCCTATATGGATACATGTAGTTGGAACTCTAAATCAAACATGGTTTGAGCTAGCTCTTCGAAAGTTGGCACAATAATGTAGTTCCAAGTTCTATCGCTATGGTTTGTGTCCTATTGAAGTAGCCCCACGCAGAGACTGACGAAAATCACTTTCATTGAAAGGGGTTCCCAAGCTTCCAAAAAACTACGAGTTTCCTGAAATCTCAGCAAACATTTTTTCACCCAATCTTGATGATACTTGCAGGTAATGATCAGTACACCAATCTTACTTGGCTTACCAAATTTCGTTCTTCTAGGTTAAACCGTTGCTTTGCAGTAACCGTTTTCATGTTTAGGTTTCACTCTTTTTTCTCCTACATGGATACATGAATTTGGAACTCTAAATCAAACACGGTTTGTCCTAGCTCTTTGAAACTTGGCACAATACTGTAGTTCCAAGTTCTTTCGCTATGGTTTGTGTCCTATTGAAGTAGCCCCAAGTAGAGACTGACGAGAATCACTTTCATTGAAAGGGGTTGCTAAGCTTCCAAAAAACTACGAGTTTCCTGAAATCTCAGCAAACATTTTTTCACCCAATCTTGATGATACTCGCAGGTAATGATCAGTACACCAATCCCACTTGGCTCACCAAATTTCGTTCTTCTAGGTTAAACCGTTCGTTTGCAGTAACCGTTTTCATGTTTAGGTTTCACTCTGTTTTCTCCTATATGGATACATGTCGTTGGAACTCTAAATCAAACACGGTTTGTGCTAGCTCTTTGAAACTAGGCACAATAATGTAGTTCCAAGATTTATCGCCATGGTGTGTGTCCAATTGAAGTATCCATAGCAGAGAGTGAAGAGAATCACTTTCATTGAAAGGGGTTGCCAAGCTTCCAAAAAACTACGAGTTTCCTGAAAACTCAGCTAATATTTTTTCACCCAATCTTGATGATACTGGCTGGTAATGATAAGTACACCAATCCCACTAGGCGCACCATATTTAGTTCTTCTCGGTTAAACCGTTCCTTTGCAGTAACCGTTTTCGTGTTTAGGTTTCACTCTGTTTTCTCCTATATGGATACATGTAGTTGGAACTCTAAATCAAACATGGTTTGTGCTAGCTCTTCGAAACTTGGCACAATAATGTAGTTCCAAGTTCTATCGCTATGGTTTGTATCCTATTGAAGTAGCCCCAAGCAGAGACTGACGAGAATCACTTTCATTGAAAAGGATTGCCAAGCTTCCAAAAAACTACGAGTTTCCTGAAATCTCAGCAAAGATTTTTTCACCCAATCTTGATGATACTGGCATGTAATGATAAGTACACCAATCCCAATTGGCTCACCAAATTTCGTTCTTCTAGGTTAAACCTTCCTTTGCAGTAACCGTTTTCATGTTTAGGTTTCACTCTGTTTTCTCCTCTATGGATACATGAATTTGCAACTCTAAATCAAACACGGGTTGTGGTAGCTCTTTGAAACTTGGCACAATAATGTAGTTCCAAGTTCTTTCGCTATGGATTGTGTCCTATTGAAGTAGCCCCAAGCAGAGACTGACGAGAATCACTTTCATTGAAAGGGGTTGCCAAGCTTCCAAAAAACTACGAGTTTCCTGAAAACTCAGCAAACATTTTTTCACCCAATCTTGATGATACTGGCTGGTAATGATAAGAACACCAATCTCACTAGGCTCACCAAATTTCATTCTTCTAGGTTAACCCGTTCGTTTGCAGTAACCGTTTTCATGTTTAGGTTTCACTCTGTTTTCTCCTACATGGATACATGAATTTGGAACTCTAAATCAAACACGGTTTGTGCTAGCTCTTTGAAACTTGGCACAATACTGTAGTTCCAAGTTCTTTCGCTATGGTTTGTGTCCTATTGAAGTAGCCCCAAGTAGAGACTGACGAGAATCACTTTCATTGAAAGGGGTTGCTAAGCTTCCAAAAAACTACGAGTTTCCTGAAATCTCAGCAAACATTTTTTCACCCAATCTTGATGATACTCGCAGGTAATGATCAGTACACCAATCTTACTTGGCTTACCAAATTTCGTTCTTCTAGGTTAAACCGTTCGTTTGCAGTAACCGTTTTCATGTTTAGGTTTCACTCTGTTTTCTCCTATATGGATACATGTCGTTGGAACTCTAAATCAAACACGGTTTGTGCTAGCTCTTTGAAACTAGGCACAATAATGTAGTTCCAAGATTTATCGCCATGGTGTGTGTCCAATTGAAGTATCCATAGCAGAGAGTGAAGAGAATCACTTTCATTGAAAGGGGTTGCCAAGCTTCCAAAAAACTACGAGTTTCCTGAAAACTCAGCTAATATTTTTTCACCCAATCTTGATGATACTGGCTGGTAATGATAAGTACACCAATCCCACTAGGCGCACCATATTTAGTTCTTCTCGGTTAAACCGTTCCTTTGCAGTAACCGTTTTCGTGTTTAGGTTTCACTCTGTTTTCTCCTATATGGATACATGTAGTTGGAACTCTAAATCAAACATGGTTTGTGCTAGCTCTTCGAAACTTGGCACAATAATGTAGTTCCAAGTTCTATCGCTATGGTTTGTATCCTATTGAAGTAGCCCCAAGCAGAGACTGACGAGAATCACTTTCATTGAAAAGGATTGCCAAGCTTCCAAAAAACTAAGAGTTTCCTGAAATCTCAGCAAAGATTTTTTCACCCAATCTTGATGATACTGGCATGTAATGATAAGTACACCAATCCCAATTGGCTCACCAAATTTCGTTCTTCTAGGTTAAACCTTCCTTTGCAGTAACCGTTTTCATGTTTAGGTTTCACTCTGTTTTCTCCTCTATGGATACATGAATTTGCAACTCTAAATCAAACACGGGTTGTGGTAGCTCTTTGAAACTTGGCACAATAATGTAGTTCCAAGTTCTTTCGCTATGGATTGTGTCCTATTGAAGTAGCCCCAAGCAGAGACTGACGAGAATCACTTTCATTGAAAGGGGTTGCCAAGCTTCCAAAAAACTACGAGTTTCCTGAAAACTCAGCAAACATTTTTTCACCCAATCTTGATGATACTGGCTGGTAATGATAAGAACACCAATCTCACTAGGCTCACCAAATTTCATTCTTCTAGGTTAACCCGTTCGTTTGCAGTAACCGTTTTCATGTTTAGGTTTCACTCTGTTTTCTCCTACATGGATACATGAATTTGGAACTCTAAATCAAACACGGTTTGTGCTAGCTCTTTGAAACTTGGCACAATACTGTAGTTCCAAGTTCTTTCGCTATGGTTTGTGTCCTATTGAAGTAGCCCCAAGTAGAGACTGACGAGAATCACTTTCATTGAAAGGGGTTGCTAAGCTTCCAAAAAACTACGAGTTTCCTGAAATCTCAGCAAACATTTTTTCACCCAATCTTGATGATACTCGCAGGTAATGATCAGTACACCAATCCCACTTGGCTCACCAAATTTCGTTCTTCTAGGTTAACCGTTTTCATTTTTAGGCTTCACTCTGTTTTCTCCTTTATGGATACATGTATTTGGAACTGTAAATCAAACACGGTTTGTGCTAGCTCTTTGAAACTTGGCACAATAATGTAGGTCCAAGTTCTATCACTATGGTTTGTGTCCTATTGAAGTAGCCCCAAGCAGAGACTGACGAGAATCACTTTCATTGAAAAGGGTTGCCAAGCTTCAAAAAACTACGAGTTTCCTGAAATCTCAGCAAACATTTTTTCACCCAATCTTGATGATACTGGCAGGTAATGATCAGTACACCAATCCCACTTGGCTCACCAAATTTCATTTTTCTAGGTTAAACCGTTCCTTTGCAGTAACCGTTTTCATTTTTAGGTTTCACTCTGTTTTCTCCTATATGGATACATGTATTTGGAACTCTAAATCAAACACGATTTGTGCTAGCTCTTTGAAACTTGGCACAATAATGTAGTTCCAAGTTCTATCGCTATGGTTTGTGTCCTATTGAAGTAGCCCCAAGCAGAGACTGACGAGAATCACTTTCATTGAAAGGGGTTGCCAAGCTTTAAAAAAATTACGAGTTTCCTGAAATCTCAGCAAACATTTTTTCACCCAATCTTGATGATACCTGCAGGTAATGATCAGTACACCAATCCCACTTGGCTCACCAAATTTCGTTCTTCTAGGTTAAACCGTTCGTTTGCAGTAACCGTTTTCATGTTTAGGTTTCACTCTGTTTTCTCCTATATGGATACATGTATTTGGAACTCTAAATCAAACACGGTTTGTGCTAGCTCTTTGAAACTTGGCACAATAATGTAGTTCCAAGTTCTATCGCTATGGTTTGTGTCCTAATGAAGTAGCCCCAAGCAGAGACTGACGAGAATCACTTTCATTGAAAAAGGTTTCCAAGCTTCCAAAAAACTACGAGTTTCCTGAAATCTCAGCAAACATTTTTTCACCCAATCTTGATGATACTTGCAGGTAATGATAAGTACACCAATCCCACTTGGCTCACTAAATTTCGTTCTTCTAGATTAAACCGTTCCTTTGCAATAACCGTTTTCCTGTTTAGGTTTCACTCTGTTTTCTCCAATACGGATACATGTAGTTGGAACTGTAAATCAAACACGGTTTGTGCTAGTTCTTTGTAACTTGGCACAATAATGTAGTTCCAAGTTGTATCGCTATGGTTTGTGTCCTATTGAAGTAGCCCCAAGCAGAGACTGACGAGAATCACTTTCATTGAAAGGGGTTGCCAAGCTTTAAAAAAATTACGAGTTTCCTGAAATCTCAGCAAATATTTTTGCACACAATCTTGATGATACTTGCAGGTAATGATCAGTACACCAATCCCACTTGGCTCACCAAATTTCGTTCTTCTAGGTTAAACCGTTCGTTTGCAGTAACCGTTTTCATGTTTAGGTTTCACTCTGTTTTCACCTATATGGATACATGTAGTTGGAACTCTAAATCAAACACGGTTTGTGCTAGCTCTTTGAAACTAGGCCCAATAAAGAAGTTCCAAGTTCTATCGCTATGGTTTGTGTCCTATTGAAGTAGCCCCAAGCAGAGACTGACGATAATCACTTTCATTGAAAGGGGTTGCCAAGCTTCCAAAAAACTAGGAGTTTCCTGAAATCTTAGCAAACATTGTTTCACCCAATCTTGATGATACTGTCAGGTAATGATCAGTACACCAATCCCACATGGCTCACCACATTTCATTCTTCTAGGTTAAACCGTTCCTTTGCAGTAACCGTTTTCATTTTTAGGCTTCACTCTGTTTTCTCCTTTATGGATACATGTAGTTGGAACTCTAACTCAAACACGGTTTGTGCTAGCTCTTTGAAACTTGGCACAATAATGTAGTTCCAAGTTCTATCACTATGGTTTGTGTCCTATTGAAGTAGCCCCAAGCACAGACTGACGAGATTCACTTTCAAGGAAAAGAGTTGCCAAGCTTCCAAAAAACTACGAGTTTCCTGAAATCTCAGCAAACATTTTTTCACCCAATCTTGATGATACTGGCTGGTAATGATAAGTACACCAATCCCACTAGGCGCACCAAATTTCGTTCTTCTAGGTTAAACCGTTCCTTTGCAGAAACCGTTTTCATGTTTAGGTGTTACTCTGTTTTCTCCTATATGGATATATGTAGTTGGAACTCTAAATCAAACACGGTTTGTGCTAGCTCTTTGAAACTTGGCACAATAATGTAGTTCCAAGTTCTATCGCTATGGTTTGTGTCCTATTGAAGTAGCCCCAAGCAGAGACTGACGAGAATCACTTTCATTGAAAGGGGTTGCCAAGCTTCCAAAAAACTACGAGTTTCCTGAAAACTCAGCAAACATTTTTTCACCCAATCTTGATGATACTTGCAGGTAATGATCAGAACACCAATCCCACTTGGCTCACCAAATTTCGTTCTTCTAGGTTAAACCTTTGGTTTGCAGTAACCGTTTTCATGTTTAGGTTTCACTCTGTTTTCTCCTCTATGGATACATGAATTTGGACCTCTAAATCAAACAAGGTTTGTGGTAGCTCTTTGAAACTTGGCACAATAATGTAGTTCCAAGTTCTTTCGCTATGGTTTGTATCCTATTGAAGTAGCCCCAAGCAGAGACTGACGAGAATCACTTTCATTGAAAGGGGTTGCCAAGCTTCCAAAAAACTACGAGTTTCCTGAAAACTCAGCAAACATTTTTTCACCCAATCTTGATGATACTGGCAGGTAATGATCAGTACACGAATCCCTCTTGGCTCACCAAATTTCGTTCTTCTAGGTTAAACCGTTCCTTTGCAGTAACCGTTTTCATGTTTAGGTTTCACTCTGTTTTCTCCTATATGGATACATGTAGTTGGAACTCTAAATCAAACACGGTTTGTGCTAGCTCTTTGAAACTTGGCACAATAACGTAGTTCCAACTTCTATCACTATGATTTGTGTCCTATTGAAGTAGCCCCAAGCAGAGACTGACAAGAATCACTTTCATTGAAAGGGGTTGCCAAGCTTTCAAAAAACAACGAGTTTCCTGAAATCTGAGCAAACATTTTTTCAACCAATCTTGATGATACTGGCAGGTAATGATCAGTACACCAATCCCACTTGGCTCACCAAATTTCGTTCTTCTAGATTAAACCGTTCGCTTGCAGTAACACCGTTTTCATGTTTAGGTTTCACTCTGTTTTCTCCTATATGGATACATGTATTTGGAACTCTAAATCAACCACGGTTTGTGCTAGCTTTTTGAAACTTGGCACAATAACGTAGTTCCAACTTCTATCGCTATGGTTTGTGTCCTATTGAAGTAGCCCCAAGCAGAGACTGACGAGAATCACTTTCATTAAAAAGGATTGCCAAGCTTCCAAAAAAATACCAGTTTCCTGAAATCTCAGCAAAGATTTTTTCACCCAATCTTGATGATACTGGCAGGTAATGATAAGTACACCAATCCCACTTGGCTCACCAAATTTCGTTCTTCTAGGTTAAACCGTTCGTTTGCAGTAACCGTTTTCATGTTTCGGTTTCACTCTGTTTTCTCCCATATGGATACATGTAGTTGGAACTCTAAATCAACCACGGTTTGTGCTAGCTCTTTGAAACTGGCACAATAACGTAGTTCCAACTTCTATCGCTATGGTTTGTGTCCTATTGAAGTAGCCCCAAGCAGAGACTGACAAGAATCACTTTCATTGAAAGGGGTTGCCAAGCTTCCAAAAAACTACGAGTTTCCTGAAATCTCAGCAAACATTTTTTCACCAAATCTTGATGATACTGGCAGGTAATGATCAGTACACCAATCCCACTTGGCTCAACAAATTTCGTTCTTCTAGGTTAAACCGTTCGTTTGCAGTAACCGTTTTCATGTTTAGGTTTCACTCTGTTTTCTCCTATATGGATACATGAAGTTGGAACTCTAAATTAAACACGGTTTGTGCTAGCTCTTTCAAACTTGGCACAATAATGTAGTTCCAAGTTCTTTCGCTATGGTTTGTGTCCTATTGAAGTAGCCACAAGCAGAGACTGAGGAGAATCACTTTAATTAAAAGGGTTTGCCAAGCTTCCAAAAAACTACGAGTTTCCTGAAATCTCAGCAAACATTTTTTCACCGAATCTTGATGATACTGGCAGGTAATGATCAGTACACCAATCCCACTTGGCTCACCAAATTTTGTTCTTCTAGGTTAAACAGTTCGTTTGCAGTAACCGTTTTCAGGTTTAGGTTTCACTCTGTTCTCCTCTATGGATACATGAATTTGGAACTGTAAATCAAACACGGTTTGTGGTAGCTCTTTGAAACTTGGCACAATAATGTAGTTCCAAGTTCTTTCGCTATGGTTTGTGTCCTATTGAAGTAGCCCCAAGCAGAGACTGACGAGAATCACTTTCATTGAAAGGGGTTGCCAAGCTTCCAAAAAACTACGAGTTTCCTGAAAACTCAGCAAACATTTTTTCACCCAATCTTGATGATACTGGCAGGTAATGATCAGTACACCAATCCCACTTGGATCACCAAATTTCGTTCTTCTAGGTTAAACCGTTCCTTTGCAGTAACCGTTCTCATGTTTAGGTTTCACTCTGTTTTCTCCTATATGGATACATGTAGTTGGAACTCTAAATCAACCACGGTTTGTGCTAGCTCTTTGAAACTTGGCACAATAACGTAGTTCCAAGTTCTATCGCTATGGTCTGTGTCCTATTGAAGTAGCCCCAAGCAGAGAATGACAAGAATCACTTTAATTGAAAGGGGTTGCCATGCTTCCAAAAAACTACGAGTTTCCTGAAATCTCAGCAAACATTTTTCACCCAATCTTGATGATACTGGCAGGTAATGATAAGTACACCAATCCAACTTGGCTCAACAAATTTCGTTCTTCTAGGTTAAACCGTTCGTTTGCAGTAACCGTTTTCATGTTTAGGTTTCACTCTGTTTTCTCCTATATGGATACATGAATTTGGAACTCTAAATCAAACACGGTTTGTGCTAGCTCTTTGAAACTTGGCACAATACTGTAGTTCCAAGTTCTTTCGCTATGGTTTGTGTCCTATTGAAGTAGCCCCAAGCAGAGATTGACGAGAATCACTTTCATTGAAAGGGGTTGCCAAGCTTCCAAAAAACTACGAGTTTCCTGAAATCTCAGCAAACATTTTTTCACCGAATCTTGATGATACTGGCAGGTAATGATCAGAACACCAATCCCACTTGGCTCACCAAATTTCGTTCATCTAGGTTAAACCGTTCCTTTGCAGTAACCGTTTTCATGTTTAGCTTTCACTCTCTTTTCTCCTTTATGGATACATGTCGTTGGAACTCTAAATCAAACACGGTTTGTGCTAGCTCTTTGAAACTAGGCACAATAATGTAGTTCCAAGATCTATTGCTATGGTGTGTGTCCTATTGAAGTATCCATAGCAGAGACTGAAGAGAATCACTTACATTGAAAGGGGTTGCCAAGCTTCCAAAAAACTACGAGTTTCCTGAAAACTCAGCAAATATTTTTTCACCCAATCTTGATGATACTGGCAGGTAATGATCAGTACACGAATCCCTCTTGGCTCACCAAATTTCGTTCTTCTAGGTTAAACCGTTCCTTTGCAGTAACCGTTTTCATGTTTAGGTTTCACTCTGTTTTCTCCTATATGGATACATGTAGTTGGAACTCTAAATCAAACACGGTTTGTGCTAGCTCTTTGAAACTTGGCACAATAACGTAGTTCCAACTTCTATCACTATGATTTGTGTCCTATTGAAGTAGCCCCAAGCAGAGACTGACAAGAATCACTTTCATTGAAAGGGGTTGCCAAGCTTTCAAAAAACAACGAGTTTCCTGAAATCTGAGCAAACATTTTTTCAACCAATCTTGATGATACTGGCAGGTAATGATCAGTACACCAATCCCACTTGGCTCACCAAATTTCGTTCTTCTAGATTAAACCGTTCGCTTGCAGTAACCGTTTTCATGTTTAGGTTTCACTCTGTTTTCTCCTATATGGATACATGTATTTGGAACTCTAAATCAACCACGGTTTGTGCTAGCTTTTTGAAACTTGGCACAATAACGTAGTTCCAACTTCTATCGCTATGGTTTGTGTCCTATTGAAGTAGCCCCAAGCAGAGACTGACGAGAATCACTTTCATTAAAAAGGATTGCCAAGCTTCCAAAAAAATACCAGTTTCCTGAAATCTCAGCAAAGATTTTTTCACCCAATCTTGATGATACTGGCAGGTAATGATAAGTACACCAATCCCACTTGGCTCACCAAATTTCGTTCTTCTAGGTTAAACCGTTCGTTTGCAGTAACCGTTTTCATGTTTCGGTTTCACTCTGTTTTCTCCCATATGGATACATGTAGTTGGAACTCTAAATCAACCACGGTTTGTGCTAGCTCTTTGAAACTGGCACAATAACGTAGTTCCAACTTCTATCGCTATGGTTTGTGTCCTATTGAAGTAGCCCCAAGCAGAGACTGACAAGAATCACTTTCATTGAAAGGGGTTGCCAAGCTTCCAAAAAACTACGAGTTTCCTGAAATCTCAGCAAACATTTTTTCACCAAATCTTGATGATACTGGCAGGTAATGATCAGTACACCAATCCCACTTGGCTCAACAAATTTCGTTCTTCTAGGTTAAACCGTTCGTTTGCAGTAACCGTTTTCATGTTTAGGTT
>NW_027551890.1:0-66471 GCF_045843805.1 Urocitellus parryii
GCACCAGCTGCCCACACCGTGACCTGTCTGGCCGGCCCGCAGGACGTACTTGGGTGTGAACTTACAGGCGATCTCATCGCCCTCCAGGACCTGCCTCTTAATCCTCCAGTTCCCCAGGGACTGATCCTTGTCTGAGTCCTTCTTGAGCCTCAGGAACCTGCCCTCCAGGTCAATCTCCTCCGTGCTGACGCTGCAGGTGGCCGAGGCCTGCTGGGCCAGGAGGAAGCTGCTGCTGCTGCTGCCCGAGCCAATGCTGCCCGAGCCAATGCCACTTGAGCCGCTGCCTGGGGGCTCCTCCGCCTCCAGACGCAGCCGCTTGCTTCGGCTTGAACGCCCAGCTCTGGACATGCTGCTGCTGCTGCTCCAGGTGGCCCGTGAGATGGTGACCCGTGAGGAGGGGCTGGGAGCCAGCTTCAGCCTCTCCTCCTCGCCCTCTAGGAGCTTGCGGTAGGCGCTGATCTCCATGTCCAAGGTCAACTGGACGTCCAGCAACTCCTGGTACTCGGCCAGCTGTTGCTGCATCACATCACGCATCTCCATCATCTCCTGCTCCTTGGCGTCCAGCGTCTTCCGGAACTTCTCCCGCTCCTCAGTCCTGGCCCCTTCCAGCTCTCGGATGCGGTCCTCAGCAGCACTGGCCTGCTTCTGGAGGCTGGAGATCTGGTAGCTGGGGGACTCGATCCGCATGCGGGCCTCCTTCAGCTCCTCACGGGCAGCATACCAAAAGTTTTTATGAACACTTTTTAAGCTACAGTAATCAAGGCAGCTTTTTAGAATACAAAAATATTCACAGAAAATTAGAATTAATCCTGAAACATAGTCACATAGACATGGAAATTGTATTGGAAACAAACCTACTACCGATCAACTTTATATTACACCATGTGTGGAAGTTAAATATACAAATGCAAACGGATGAAATCTGACTACTATTATATATCATACAAAAAAGAGATCAATGCAGAAAATAAATAAATATTTTTGAAGCTTGTAGAGGAGACTCTCTTTTTTTTTTTAAATATTTATTTATTTTGAGTTCTCGGCGGACACAACACCTTTGCTTGTTTGTGGTGCTGAGGATCGAACCCGGGCCGCACGCATGCCAGGCGAGCGCGCTACCGCTTGAGCCACATCCCCAGCCAAACAGAGGAGACTCTCTTAATGTTTTTGTCATCTGCGTACCTCACTTTCTTAGAGTGTTCTATTTTCAAATCAAGAAGATGATTTCCATAAATTAGATTACATTAAAATTAAAAGTATTCACTAAAATAAACTCCTTTTTAAAATTGATTCTTAAGACATTTTACTTAAAACCATTTTTTGTATTAGGTACTTTACACAAAGTTTTTTCATGGTATATGTACTCTGATTCCACATAAAAAACAATCCATTAAACAGGGAATACAGGGAAGATGTTTCACAAATTTGTCATTTTATTTACTCTCTCTCTCTCTCTCTCTCTCTCTCTCTCTCTCTCTCTCTCTCTCTTTCTTCTTCTTCTTCTTTTTCTTCTTCTTCTTCTTCTTCTTCTTCTTCTTCTTCTTCTTCTTCTTCTTCTTCTTCTTCTTCTTCGTGAACATACCTGAAGGAGTAATAAATAAAATTGTAATGTAACATATTGAGTGAAAACGTGGAATTAAAGTAAATTTTTCTTTCTTTCTTTCTTTTTTCTTTCTTTCTTTCTTTATTTATTTTTCTTTCTTTCTTTCTGTATTTCTTTCTTTCTTTTTAGTAAATGCTCACTCTGAAAATAATATCATTGTTTTAATGGAGAGATTTTCAAATTGTTTTCTGAAAAGTAAATATTTTAATCTTTGTGGTAGGCATGGTGGGTAGATTTATCTCACATTATTTGATTCTACCATTGTAGCATTCAATAAACCATAGACAGTATGTAAATAAATCTAGTTATCAATTAATTTTTCTTGGGTCAGGTCTTTAGTGTTGTATTGACAAAGTCCACACTGAACCTCAGGTTGTCAAGGACAAATAAGTTTTCTTTTAGTATGTTTTCTGAATTTGCATTAAATACAATTATTTTGGTTTTGTGTGTAAAGATAAATTTTAATAAACACAGGTTCCACAAAAGTCCTACTACTAAGTCAAACCAAATATTTAATACTCTACACAGAAACTCTGAAACATTTTCAAAGAAATATTTAAAAGCCTAAATAAATATGGTCAGAGCCTTGCTCATGAATTAGAAGAGTCAGTGTTGCAAAACTGTTCACTTTCAACAAAGTTACCTGTAGATTCATTTTAGTAGTAAACAAAAATCTCCAGAGTGTGTGTGTGAGTGTGTGTGTGTGTATGTGCTTGTGTCTGTGTGTGTGCTATGTGTTTATGTGTGTGTGTATCTAAATTAGTAAGACGTTTTAAAAATTTTAGCATTGGCATGTTGAATAAGGCAGAAATATTTTTGAGAACTGAATCATTAGATACCAAAAGTTTTTTTTTTTCTTTTTTTTCCGATTTTAGAAAAATAGTTTTCAGTGGCTCTGGGTGAGGAACAGTGTGTAGATGCCGAGTGCTCGGTTACATCAGGCAGCAGCCCCTCGAGGTGGTCCGTGGGTCCCCCTGCTGGTGGAAAAGATCCTCCCGGTTCTCCTTCTCCCGCACCACAGAAGACTGCTTCACTGCTCCTGTGGCCACTTCCTCTCCATCGGCGTGGACCAGCACAGTGCGGAAACTTTCGCCCGAGCCCCAGCTGCTCTGGCTCTTCCACACCAGGGTGGCGGGGGGCTGTGGGCCACCCCGGCACCAGCTGCCCACACCGTGACTGTCTGGCCGGCCCGCAGGACGTACTTGGGTGTGAACTTACAGGCGATCTCATCGCCCTCCAGGACCTGCCTCTTAATCCTCCAGTTCCCCAGGGACTGATCCTTGTCTGAGTCCTTCTTGAGCCTCAGGAACCTGCCCTCCAGGTCAATCTCCTCCGTGCTGACGCTGCAGGTGGCAGAGGCCTGCTGGGCCAGGAGGAAGCTGCTGCTGCTGCTGCCCGAGCCAATGCTGCCCGAGCCAATGCCACTTGAGCCGCTGCCTGGGGGCTCCTCCGCCTCCAGACGCAGCCGCTTGCTTCGGCTTGAACGCCCAGCTCTGGACATGCTGCTGCTGCTGCTCCAGGTGGCCCGTGAGATGGTGACCCGTGAGGAGGGGCTGGGAGCCAGCTTCAGCCTCTCCTCCTCGCCCTCTAGGAGCTTGCGGTAGGCGCTGATCTCCATGTCCAAGGTCAACTGGACGTCCAGCAACTCCTGGTACTCGGCCAGCTGTTGCTGCATCACATCACGCATCTCCATCATCTCCTGCTCCTTGGCGTCCAGCGTCTTCCGGAACTTCTCCCGCTCCTCAGTCCTGGCCCCTTCCAGCTCTCGGATGCGGTCCTCAGCAGCACTGGCCTGCTTCTGGAGGCTGGAGATCTGGTAGCTGGGGGACTCGATCCGCATGCGGGCCTCCTTCAGCTCCTCACGGGCAGCATACCAAAAGTTTTTATGAACACTTTTTAAGCTACAGTAATCAAGGCAGCTTTTTAGAATACAAAAATATTCACAGAAAATTAGAATTAATCCTGAAACATAGTCACATAGACATGGAAATTGTATTGGAAACAAACCTACTACCGATCAACTTTATATTACACCATGTGTGGAAGTTAAATATACAAATGCAAAACGGATGAAATCTGACTACTATTATATATCATACAAAAAAGAGATCAATGCAGAAAATAAATAAATATTTTTGAAGCTTGTAGAGGAGACTCTCTTTTTTTTTTTTAAATATTTATTTATTTTGAGTTCTCGGCGGACACAACACCTTTGCTTGTTTGTGGTGCTGAGGATCGAACCCGGGCCGCACGCATGCCAGGCGAGCGCGCTACCGCTTGAGCCACATCCCCAGCCAAACAGAGGAGACTCTCTTAATGTTTTTGTCATCTGCGTACCTCACTTTCTTAGAGTGTTCTATTTTCAAATCAAGAAGATGATTTCCATAAATTAGATTACATTAAAATTAAAAGTATTCACTAAAATAAACTCCTTTTTAAAATTGATTCTTAAGACATTTTACTTAAAACCATTTTTTGTATTAGGTACTTTAACACAAAGTTTTTTCATGGTATATGTACTCTGATTCCACATAAAAAACAATCCATTAAACAGGGAATACAGGGAAGATGTTTCACAAATTTGTCATTTTATTTACTCTCTCTCTCTCTCTCTCTCTCTCTCTCTCTCTCTCTCTTTCTTCTTCTTCTTCTTTTTCTTCTTTTTCTTCTTCTTCTTCTTCTTCTTCTTCTTCTTCTTCTTCTTCTTCTTCTTCTTCTTCGTGAACATACCTGAAGGAGTAATAAATAAAATTGTAATGTAACATATTGAGTGAAAACGTGGAATTAAAGTAAATTTTTCTTTCTTTCTTTCTTTTTTCTTTCTTTCTTTCTTTATTTATTTTTCTTTCTTTCTTTCTGTATTTCTTTCTTTCTTTTTTAGTAAATGCTCACTCTGAAAATAATATCATTGTTTTAATGGAGAGATTTCAAATTGTTTTCTGAAAAGTAAATATTTTAATCTTTGTGGTAGGCATGGTGGGTAGATTTATCTCACATTATTTGATTCTACCATTGTAGAATTCAATAAACCATAGACAGTATGTAAATAAATCTAGTTATCAATTAATTTTTCTTGGGTCAGGTCTTTAGTGTTGTATTGACAAAGTCCACACTGAACCTCAGGTTGTCAAGGACAAATAAGTTTTCTTTTAGTATGTTTTCTGAATTTGCATTAAATACAATTATTTTGGTTTTGTGTGTAAAGATAAATTTTAATAAACACAGGTTCCACAAAAGTCCTACTACTAAGTCAAACCAAATATTTAATACTCTACACAGAAACTCTGAAACATTTTTCAAAGAAATATTTAAAAGCCTAAATAAATATGGTCAGAGCCTTGCTCATGAATTAGAAGAGTCAGTGTTGCAAAACTGTTCACTTTCAACAAAGTTACCTGTAGATTCATTTTAGTAGTAAACAAAAATCTCCAGAGTGTGTGTGTGAGTGTGTGTGTGTGTATGTGCTTGTGTCTGTGTGTGTGCTATGTGTTTATGTGTGTGTGTATCTAAATTAGTAAGACGTTTTAAAAAATTTTAGCATTGGCATGTTGAATAAGGCAGAAATATTTTTGAGAACTGAATCATTAGATACCAAAAGTTTTTTTTTTTTCTTTTTTTTCCGATTTTAGAAAAATAGTTTTCAGTGGCTCTGGGTGAGGAACAGTGTGTAGATGCCGAGTGCTCGGTTACATCAGGCAGCAGCCCCTCGAGGTGGTCCGTGGGTCCCCCTGCTGGTGGAAAAGATCCTCCCGGTTCTCCTTCTCCCGCACCACAGAAGACTGCTTCACTGCTCCTGTGGCCACTTCCTCTCCATCGGCGTGGACCAGCACAGTGCGGAAACTTTCGCCCGAGCCCCAGCTGCTCTGGCTCTTCCACACCAGGGTGGCGGGGGGCTGTGGGCCACCCCGGCACCAGCTGCCCACACCGTGACTGTCTGGCCGGCCCGCAGGACGTACTTGGGTGTGAACTTACAGGCGATCTCATCGCCCTCCAGGACCTGCCTCTTAATCCTCCAGTTCCCCAGGGACTGATCCTTGTCTGAGTCCTTCTTGAGCCTCAGGAACCTGCCCTCCAGGTCAATCTCCTCCGTGCTGACGCTGCAGGTGGCAGAGGCCTGCTGGGCCAGGAGGAAGCTGCTGCTGCTGCGCCCGAGCCAATGCTGCCCGAGCCAATGCCACTTGAGCCGCTGCCTGGGGGCTCCTCCGCCTCCAGACGCAGCCGCTTGCTTCGGCTTGAACGCCCAGCTCTGGACATGCTGCTGCTGCTGCTCCAGGTGGCCCGTGAGATGGTGACCCGTGAGGAGGGGCTGGGAGCCAGCTTCAGCCTCTCCTCCTCGCCCTCTAGGAGCTTGCGGTAGGCGCTGATCTCCATGTCCAAGGTCAACTGGACGTCCAGCAACTCCTGGTACTCGGCCAGCTGTTGCTGCATCACATCACGCATCTCCATCATCTCCTGCTCCTTGGCGTCCAGCGTCTTCCGGAACTTCTCCCGCTCCTCAGTCCTGGCCCCTTCCAGCTCTCGGATGCGGTCCTCAGCAGCACTGGCCTGCTTCTGGAGGCTGGAGATCTGGTAGCTGGGGACTCGATCCGCATGCGGGCCTCCTTCAGCTCCTCACGGGCAGCATACCAAAAGTTTTTATGAACACTTTTTAAGCTACAGTAATCAAGGCAGCTTTTTAGAATACAAAAATATTCACAGAAAATTAGAATTAATCCTGAAACATAGTCACATAGACATGGAAATTGTATTGGAAACAAACCTACTACCGATCAACTTTATATTACACCATGTGTGGAAGTTAAATATACAAATGCAAACGGATGAAATCTGACTACTATTATATATCATACAAAAAAGAGATCAATGCAGAAAATAAATAAATATTTTTGAAGCTTGTAGAGGAGACTCTCTTTTTTTTTTTAAATATTTATTTATTTTGAGTTCTCGGCGGACACAACACCTTTGCTTGTTTGTGGTGCTGAGGATCGAACCCGGGCCGCACGCATGCCAGGCGAGCGCGCTACCGCTTGAGCCACATCCCCAGCCAAACAGAGGAGACTCTCTTAATGTTTTTGTCATCTGCGTACCTCACTTTCTTAGAGTGTTCTATTTTCAAATCAAGAAGATGATTTCCATAAATTAGATTACATTAAAATTAAAAGTATTCACTAAAATAAACTCCTTTTTAAAATTGATTCTTAAGACATTTTACTTAAAACCATTTTTTGTATTAGGTACTTTACACAAAGTTTTTTCATGGTATATGTACTCTGATTCCACATAAAAAACAATCCATTAAACAGGGAATACAGGGAAGATGTTTCACAAATTTGTCATTTTATTTACTCTCTCTCTCTCTCTCTCTCTCTCTCTCTCTCTCTCTCTCTTTCTTCTTCTTCTTCTTTTTTCTTTTTCTTCTTCTTCTTCTTCTTCTTCTTCTTCTTCTTCTTCTTCTTCTTCTTCTTCTTCGTGAACATACCTGAAGGAGTAATAAATAAAATTGTAATGTAACATATTGAGTGAAAACGTGGAATTAAAGTAAATTTTTCTTTCTTTCTTTCTTTTTTCTTTCTTTCTTTCTTTATTTATTTTTCTTTCTTTCTTTCTGTATTTCTTTCTTTCTTTTTTAGTAAATGCTCACTCTGAAAATAATATCATTGTTTTAATGGAGAGATTTTCAAATTGTTTTCTGAAAAGTAAATATTTTAATCTTTGTGGTAGGCATGGTGGGTAGATTTATCTCACATTATTTGATTCTACCATTGTAGAATTCAATAAACCATAGACAGTATGTAAATAAATCTAGTTATCAATTAATTTTTCTTGGGTCAGGTCTTTAGTGTTGTATTGACAAAGTCCACACTGAACCTCAGGTTGTCAAGGACAAATAAGTTTTCTTTTAGTATGTTTTCTGAATTTGCATTAAATACAATTATTTTGGTTTTGTGTGTAAAGATAAATTTTAATAAACACAGGTTCCACAAAAGTCCTACTACTAAGTCAAACCAAATATTTAATACTCTACACAGAAACTCTGAAACATTTTCAAAGAAATATTTAAAAGCCTAAATAAATATGGTCAGAGCCTTGCTCATGAATTAGAAGAGTCAGTGTTGCAAAACTGTTCACTTTCAACAAAGTTACCTGTAGATTCATTTTAGTAGTAAACAAAAATCTCCAGAGTGTGTGTGTGAGTGTGTGTGTGTGTATGTGCTTGTGTCTGTGTGTGTGCTATGTGTTTATGTGTGTGTGTATCTAAATTAGTAAGACGTTTTAAAAATTTTAGCATTGGCATGTTGAATAAGGCAGAAATATTTTTGAGAACTGAATCATTAGATACCAAAAGTTTTTTTTTTTTCTTTTTTTTCGATTTTAGAAAAATAGTTTTCAGTGGCTCTGGGTGAGGAACAGTGTGTAGATGCCGAGTGCTCGGTTACATCAGGCAGCAGCCCCTCGAGGTGGTCCGTGGGTCCCCCTGCTGGTGGAAAAGATCCTCCCGGTTCTCCTTCTCCCGCACCACAGAAGACTGCTTCACTGCTCCTGTGGCCACTTCCTCTCCATCGGCGTGGACCAGCACAGTGCGGAAACTTTCGCCCGAGCCCCAGCTGCTCTGGCTCTTCCACACCAGGGTGGCGGGGGGCTGTGGGCCACCCCGGCACCAGCTGCCCACACCGTGACTGTCTGGCCGGCCCGCAGGACGTACTTGGGTGTGAACTTACAGGCGATCTCATCGCCCTCCAGGACCTGCCTCTTAATCCTCCAGTTCCCCAGGGACTGATCCTTGTCTGAGTCCTTCTTGAGCCTCAGGAACCTGCCCTCCAGGTCAATCTCCTCCGTGCTGACGCTGCAGGTGGCAGAGGCCTGCTGGGCCAGGAGGAAGCTGCTGCTGCTGCTGCCCGAGCCAATGCTGCCCGAGCCAATGCCACTTGAGCCGCTGCCTGGGGGCTCCTCCGCCTCCAGACGCAGCCGCTTGCTTCGGCTTGAACGCCCAGCTCTGGACATGCTGCTGCTGCTGCTCCAGGTGGCCCGTGAGATGGTGACCCGTGAGGAGGGGCTGGGAGCCAGCTTCAGCCTCTCCTCCTCGCCCTCTAGGAGCTTGCGGTAGGCGCTGATCTCCATGTCCAAGGTCAACTGGACGTCCAGCAACTCCTGGTACTCGGCCAGCTGTTGCTGCATCACATCACGCATCTCCATCATCTCCTGCTCCTTGGCGTCCAGCGTCTTCCGGAACTTCTCCCGCTCCTCAGTCCTGGCCCCTTCCAGCTCTCGGATGCGGTCCTCAGCAGCACTGGCCTGCTTCTGGAGGCTGGAGATCTGGTAGCTGGGGGACTCGATCCGCATGCGGGCCTCCTTCAGCTCCTCACGGGCAGCATACCAAAAGTTTTTATGAACACTTTTTAAGCTACAGTAATCAAGGCAGCTTTTTAGAATACAAAAATATTCACAGAAAATTAGAATTAATCCTGAAACATAGTCACATAGACATGGAAATTGTATTGGAAACAAACCTACTACCGATCAACTTTATATTACACCATGTGTGGAAGTTAAATATACAAATGCAAACGGATGAAATCTGACTACTATTATATATCATACAAAAAAGAGATCAATGCAGAAAATAAATAAATATTTTTGAAGCTTGTAGAGGAGACTCTCTTTTTTTTTTTAAATATTTATTTATTTTGAGTTCTCGGCGGACACAACACCTTTGCTTGTTTGTGGTGCTGAGGATCGAACCCGGGCCGCACGCATGCCAGGCGAGCGCGCTACCGCTTGAGCCACATCCCCAGCCAAACAGAGGAGACTCTCTTAATGTTTTTGTCATCTGCGTACCTCACTTTCTTAGAGTGTTCTATTTTCAAATCAAGAAGATGATTTCCATAAATTAGATTACATTAAAATTAAAAGTATTCACTAAAATAAACTCCTTTTTAAAATTGATTCTTAAGACATTTTACTTAAAACCATTTTTTGTATTAGGTACTTTACACAAAGTTTTTTCATGGTATATGTACTCTGATTCCACATAAAAAACAATCCATTAAACAGGGAATACAGGGAAGATGTTTCACAAATTTGTCATTTTATTTACTCTCTCTCTCTCTCTCTCTCTCTCTCTCTCTCTTTCTTCTTCTTCTTCTTTTTCTTCTTTTTCTTCTTCTTCTTCTTCTTCTTCTTCTTCTTCTTCTTCTTCTTCTTCTTCTTCTTCTTCGTGAACATACCTGAAGGAGTAATAAATAAAATTGTAATGTAACATATTGAGTGAAAACGTGGAATTAAAGTAAATTTTTCTTTCTTTCTTTCTTTTTTCTTTCTTTCTTTCTTTCTTTATTTTTCTTTCTTTCTTTCTGTATTTCTTTCTTTCTTTTTTAGTAAATGCTCACTCTGAAAATAATATCATTGTTTTAATGGAGAGATTTTCAAATTGTTTTCTGAAAAGTAAATATTTTAATCTTTGTGGTAGGCATGGTGGGTAGATTTATCTCACATTATTTGATTCTACCATTGTAGAATTCAATAAACCCTAGACAGTATGTAAATAAATCTAGTTATCAATTAATTTTTCTTGGGTCAGGTCTTTAGTGTTGTATTGACAAAGTCCACACTGAACCTCAGGTTGTCAAGGACAAATAAGTTTTCTTTTAGTATGTTTTCTGAATTTGCATTAAATACAATTATTTTGGTTTTGTGTGTAAAGATAAATTTTAATAAACACAGGTTCCACAAAAGTCCTACTACTAAGTCAAACCAAATATTTAATACTCTACACAGAAACTCTGAAACATTTTCAAAGAAATATTTAAAAGCCTAAATAAATATGGTCAGATCCTTGCTCATGAATTAGAAGAGTCAGTGTTGCAAAACTGTTCACTTTCAACAAAGTTACCTGTAGATTCATTTTAGTAGTAAACAAAAATCTCCAGAGTGTGTGTGTGAGTGTGTGTGTGTGTATGTGCTTGTGTCTGTGTGTGTGCTATGTGTTTATGTGTGTGTGTATCTAAATTAGTAAGACGTTTTAAAAATTTTAGCATTGGCATGTTGAATAAGGCAGAAATATTTTTGAGAACTGAATCATTAGATACCAAAAGTTTTTTTTTTCTTTTTTTTCCGATTTTAGAAAAATAGTTTTCAGTGGCTCTGGGTGAGGAACAGTGTGTAGATGCCGAGTGCTCGGTTACATCAGGCAGCAGCCCCTCGAGGTGGTCCGTGGGTCCCCCTGCTGGTGGAAAAGATCCTCCCGGTTCTCCTTCTCCCGCACCACAGAAGACTGCTTCACTGCTCCTGTGGCCACTTCCTCTCCATCGGCGTGGACCAGCACAGTGCGGAAACTTTCGCCCGAGCCCCAGCTGCTCTGGCTCTTCCACACCAGGGTGGCGGGGGGCTGTGGGCCACCCCGGCACCAGCTGCCCACACCGTGACTGTCTGGCCGGCCCGCAGGACGTACTTGGGTGTGAACTTACAGGCGATCTCATCGCCCTCCAGGACCTGCCTCTTAATCCTCCAGTTCCCCAGGGACTGATCCTTGTCTGAGTCCTTCTTGAGCCTCAGGAACCTGCCCTCCAGGTCAATCTCCTCCGTGCTGACGCTGCAGGTGGCCGAGGCCTGCTGGGCCAGGAGGAAGCTGCTGCTGCTGCTGCCCGAGCCAATGCTGCCCGAGCCAATGCCACTTGAGCCGCTGCCTGGGGGCTCCTCCGCCTCCAGACGCAGCCGCTTGCTTCGGCTTGAACGCCCAGCTCTGGACATGCTGCTGCTGCTGCTCCAGGTGGCCCGTGAGATGGTGACCCGTGAGGAGGGGCTGGGAGCCAGCTTCAGCCTCTCCTCCTCGCCCTCTAGGAGCTTGCGGTAGGCGCTGATCTCCATGTCCAAGGTCAACTGGACGTCCAGCAACTCCTGGTACTCGGCCAGCTGTTGCTGCATCACATCACGCATCTCCATCATCTCCTGCTCCTTGGCGTCCAGCGTCTTCCGGAACTTCTCCCGCTCCTCAGTCCTGGCCCCTTCCAGCTCTCGGATGCGGTCCTCAGCAGCACTGGCCTGCTTCTGGAGGCTGGAGATCTGGTAGCTGGGGGACTCGATCCGCATGCGGGCCTCCTTCAGCTCCTCACGGGCAGCATACCAAAAGTTTTTATGAACACTTTTTAAGCTACAGTAATCAAGGCAGCTTTTTAGAATACAAAAATATTCACAGAAAATTAGAATTAATCCTGAAACATAGTCACATAGACATGGAAATTGTATTGGAAACAAACCTACTACCGATCAACTTTATATTACACCATGTGTGGAAGTTAAATATACAAATGCAAACGGATGAAATCTGACTACTATTATATATCATACAAAAAAGAGATCAATGCAGAAAATAAATAAATATTTTTGAAGCTTGTAGAGGAGACTCTCTTTTTTTTTTTAAATATTTATTTATTTTGAGTTCTCGGCGGACACAACACCTTTGCTTGTTTGTGGTGCTGAGGATCGAACCCGGGCCGCACGCATGCCAGGCGAGCGCGCTACCGCTTGAGCCACATCCCCAGCCAAACAGAGGAGACTCTCTTAATGTTTTTGTCATCTGCGTACCTCACTTTCTTAGAGTGTTCTATTTTCAAATCAAGAAGATGATTTCCATAAATTAGATTACATTAAAATTAAAAGTATTCACTAAAATAAACTCCTTTTTAAAATTGATTCTTAAGACATTTTACTTAAAACCATTTTTTGTATTAGGTACTTTACACAAAGTTTTTTCATGGTATATGTACTCTGATTCCACATAAAAAACAATCCATTAAACAGGGAATACAGGGAAGATGTTTCACAAATTTGTCATTTTATTTACTCTCTCTCTCTCTCTCTCTCTCTCTCTCTCTCTCTCTCTCTCTCTCTCTTTCTTCTTCTTCTTCTTTTTCTTCTTCTTCTTCTTCTTCTTCTTCTTCTTCTTCTTCTTCTTCTTCTTCTTCTTCTTCTTCTTCGTGAACATACCTGAAGGAGTAATAAATAAAATTGTAATGTAACATATTGAGTGAAAACGTGGAATTAAAGTAAATTTTTCTTTCTTTCTTTCTTTTTTCTTTCTTTCTTTCTTTATTTATTTTTCTTTCTTTCTTTCTGTATTTCTTTCTTTCTTTTTTAGTAAATGCTCACTCTGAAAATAATATCATTGTTTTAATGGAGAGATTTTCAAATTGTTTTCTGAAAAGTAAATATTTTAATCTTTGTGGTAGGCATGGTGGGTAGATTTATCTCACATTATTTGATTCTACCATTGTAGCATTCAATAAACCATAGACAGTATGTAAATAAATCTAGTTATCAATTAATTTTTCTTGGGTCAGGTCTTTAGTGTTGTATTGACAAAGTCCACACTGAACCTCAGGTTGTCAAGGACAAATAAGTTTTCTTTTAGTATGTTTTCTGAATTTGCATTAAATACAATTATTTTGGTTTTGTGTGTAAAGATAAATTTTAATAAACACAGGTTCCACAAAAGTCCTACTACTAAGTCAAACAAAATATTTAATACTCTACACAGAAACTCTGAAACATTTTCAAAGAAATATTTAAAAGCCTAAATAAATATGGTCAGATCCTTGCTCATGAATTAGAAGAGTCAGTGTTGCAAAACTGTTCACTTTCAACAAAGTTACCTGTAGATTCATTTTAGTAGTAAACAAAAATCTCCAGAGTGTGTGTGTGAGTGTGTGTGTGTGTATGTGCTTGTGTCTGTGTGTGTGCTATGTGTTTATGTGTGTGTGTATCTAAATTAGTAAGACGTTTTAAAAATTTTAGCATTGGCATGTTGAATAAGGCAGAAATATTTTTGAGAACTGAATCATTAGATACCAAAAGTTTTTTTTTTTCTTTTTTTTCCGATTTTAGAAAAATAGTTTTCAGTGGCTCTGGGTGAGGAACAGTGTGTAGATGCCGAGTGCTCGGTTACATCAGGCAGCAGCCCCTCGAGGTGGTCCGTGGGTCCCCCTGCTGGTGGAAAAGATCCTCCCGGTTCTCCTTCTCCCGCACCACAGAAGACTGCTTCACTGCTCCTGTGGCCACTTCCTCTCCATCGGCGTGGACCAGCACAGTGCGGAAACTTTCGCCCGAGCCCCAGCTGCTCTGGCTCTTCCACACCAGGGTGGCGGGGGGCTGTGGGCCACCCCGGCACCAGCTGCCCACACCGTGACTGTCTGGCCGGCCCGCAGGACGTACTTGGGTGTGAACTTACAGGCGATCTCATCGCCCTCCAGGACCTGCCTCTTAATCCTCCAGTTCCCCAGGGACTGATCCTTGTCTGAGTCCTTCTTGAGCCTCAGGAACCTGCCCTCCAGGTCAATCTCCTCCGTGCTGACGCTGCAGGTGGCAGAGGCCTGCTGGGCCAGGAGGAAGCTGCTGCTGCTGCTGCCCGAGCCAATGCTGCCCGAGCCAATGCCACTTGAGCCGCTGCCTGGGGGCTCCTCCGCCTCCAGACGCAGCCGCTTGCTTCGGCTTGAACGCCCAGCTCTGGACATGCTGCTGCTGCTGCTCCAGGTGGCCCGTGAGATGGTGACCCGTGAGGAGGGGCTGGGAGCCAGCTTCAGCCTCTCCTCCTCGCCCTCTAGGAGCTTGCGGTAGGCGCTGATCTCCATGTCCAAGGTCAACTGGACGTCCAGCAACTCCTGGTACTCGGCCAGCTGTTGCTGCATCACATCACGCATCTCCATCATCTCCTGCTCCTTGGCGTCCAGCGTCTTCCGGAACTTCTCCCGCTCCTCAGTCCTGGCCCCTTCCAGCTCTCGGATGCGGTCCTCAGCAGCACTGGCCTGCTTCTGGAGGCTGGAGATCTGGTAGCTGGGGGACTCGATCCGCATGCGGGCCTCCTTCAGCTCCTCACGGGCAGCATACCAAAAGTTTTTATGAACACTTTTTAAGCTACAGTAATCAAGGCAGCTTTTTAGAATACAAAAATATTCACAGAAAATTAGAATTAATCCTGAAACATAGTCACATAGACATGGAAATTGTATTGGAAACAAACCTACTACCGATCAACTTTATATTACACCATGTGTGGAAGTTAAATATACAAATGCAAACGGATGAAATCTGACTACTATTATATATCATACAAAAAAGAGATCAATGCAGAAAATAAATAAATATTTTTGAAGGTTGTAGAGGAGACTCTCTTTTTTTTTTTAAATATTTATTTATTTTGAGTTCTCGGCGGACACAACACCTTTGCTTGTTTGTGGTGCTGAGGATCGAACCCGGGCCGCACGCATGCCAGGCGAGCGCGCTACCGCTTGAGCCACATCCCCAGCCAAACAGAGGAGACTCTCTTAATGTTTTTGTCATCTGCGTACCTCACTTTCTTAGAGTGTTCTATTTTCAAATCAAGAAGATGATTTCCATAAATTAGATTACATTAAAATTAAAAGTATTCACTAAAATAAACTCCTTTTTAAAATTGATTCTTAAGACATTTTACTTAAAACCATTTTTTGTATTAGGTACTTTACACAAAGTTTTTTCATGGTATATGTACTCTGATTCCACATAAAAAACAATCCATTAAACAGGGAATACAGGGAAGATGTTTCACAAATTTGTCATTTTATTTACTCTCTCTCTCTCTCTCTCTCTCTCTCTCTCTCTCTTTCTTCTTCTTCTTCTTTTTCTTCTTCTTCTTCTTCTTCTTCTTCTTCTTCTTCTTCTTCTTCTTCTTCTTCTTCTTCGTGAACATACCTGAAGGAGTAATAAATAAAATTGTAATGTAACATATTGAGTGAAAACGTGGAATTAAAGTAAATTTTTCTTTCTTTCTTTCTTTTTTCTTTCTTTCTTTCTTTCTTTATTTTTCTTTCTTTCTTTCTGTATTTCTTTCTTTCTTTTTTAGTAAATGCTCACTCTGAAAATAATATCATTGTTTTAATGGAGAGATTTTCAAATTGTTTTCTGAAAAGTAAATATTTTAATCTTTGTGGTAGGCATGGTGGGTAGATTTATCTCACATTATTTGATTCTACCATTGTAGCATTCAATAAACCATAGACAGTATGTAAATAAATCTAGTTATCAATTAATTTTTCTTGGGTCAGGTCTTTAGTGTTGTATTGACAAAGTCCACACTGAACCTCAGGTTGTCAAGGACAAATAAGTTTTCTTTTAGTATGTTTTCTGAATTTGCATTAAATACAATTATTTTGGTTTTGTGTGTAAAGATAAATTTTAATAAACACAGGTTCCACAAAAGTCCTACTACTAAGTCAAACAAAATATTTAATACTCTACACAGAAACTCTGAAACATTTTCAAAGAAATATTTAAAAGCCTAAATAAATATGGTCAGATCCTTGCTCATGAATTAGAAGAGTCAGTGTTGCAAAACTGTTCACTTTCAACAAAGTTACCTGTAGATTCATTTTAGTAGTAAACAAAAATCTCCAGAGTGTGTGTGTGAGTGTGTGTGTGTGTATGTGCTTGTGTCTGTGTGTGTGCTATGTGTTTATGTGTGTGTGTATCTAAATTAGTAAGACGTTTTAAAAATTTTAGCATTGGCATGTTGAATAAGGCAGAAATATTTTTGAGAACTGAATCATTAGATACCAAAAGTTTTTTTTTTTCTTTTTTTTCCGATTTTAGAAAAATAGTTTTCAGTGGCTCTGGGTGAGGAACAGTGTGTAGATGCCGAGTGCTCGGTTACATCAGGCAGCAGCCCCTCGAGGTGGTCCGTGGGTCCCCCTGCTGGTGGAAAAGATCCTCCCGGTTCTCCTTCTCCCGCACCACAGAAGACTGCTTCACTGCTCCTGTGGCCACTTCCTCTCCATCGGCGTGGACCAGCACAGTGCGGAAACTTTCGCCCGAGCCCCAGCTGCTCTGGCTCTTCCACACCAGGGTGGCGGGGGGCTGTGGGCCACCCCGGCACCAGCTGCCCACACCGTAACTGTCTGGCCGGCCCGCAGGACGTACTTGGGTGTGAACTTACAGGCGATCTCATCGCCCTCCAGGACCTGCCTCTTAATCCTCCAGTTCCCCAGGGACTGATCCTTGTCTGAGTCCTTCTTGAGCCTCAGGAACCTGCCCTCCAGGTCAATCTCCTCCGTGCTGACGCTGCAGGTGGCCGAGGCCTGCTGGGCCAGGAGGAAGCTGCTGCTGCTGCTGCCCGAGCCAATGCTGCCCGAGCCAATGCCACTTGAGCCGCTGCCTGGGGGCTCCTCCGCCTCCAGACGCAGCCGCTTGCTTCGGCTTGAACGCCCAGCTCTGGACATGCTGCTGCTGCTGCTCCAGGTGGCCCGTGAGATGGTGACCCGTGAGGAGGGGCTGGGAGCCAGCTTCAGCCTCTCCTCCTCGCCCTCTAGGAGCTTGCGGTAGGCGCTGATCTCCATGTCCAAGGTCAACTGGACGTCCAGCAACTCCTGGTACTCGGCCAGCTGTTGCTGCATCACATCACGCATCTCCATCATCTCCTGCTCCTTGGCGTCCAGCGTCTTCCGGAACTTCTCCCGCTCCTCAGTCCTGGCCCCTTCCAGCTCTCGGATGCGGTCCTCAGCAGCACTGGCCTGCTTCTGGAGGCTGGAGATCTGGTAGCTGGGGGACTCGATCCGCATGCGGGCCTCCTTCAGCTCCTCACGGGCAGCATACCAAAAGTTTTTATGAACACTTTTTAAGCTACAGTAATCAAGGCAGCTTTTTAGAATACAAAAATATTCACAGAAAATTAGAATTAATCCTGAAACATAGTCACATAGACATGGAAATTGTATTGGAAACAAACCTACTACCGATCAACTTTATATTACACCATGTGTGGAAGTTAAATATACAAATGCAAACGGATGAAATCTGACTACTATTATATATCATACAAAAAAGAGATCAATGCAGAAAATAAATAAATATTTCTGAAGGTTGTAGAGGAGACTCTCTTTTTTTTTTTAAATATTTATTTATTTTGAGTTCTCGGCGGACACAACACCTTTGCTTGTTTGTGGTGCTGAGGATCGAACCTGGGCCGCACGCATGCCAGGCGAGCGCGCTACCGCTTGAGCCACATCCCCAGCAAAGCGGAGGAGACTCTCTTAATGTTTTTGTCATCTGCGTACCTCACTTTCTTAGAGTGTTCTATTTTCAAATCAAGAAGATGATTTCCATAAATTAGATTACATTAAAATTAAAAGTATTCACTAAAATAAACTCCTTTTTAAAATTGATTCTTAAGACATTTTACTTAAAACCATTTTTTGTATTAGGTACTTTACACAAAGTTTTTTCATGGTATATGTACTCTGATTCCACATAAAAAACAATCCATTAAACAGGGAATACAGGGAAGATGTTTCACAAATTTGTCATTTTATTTACTCTCTCTCTCTCTCTCTCTCTCTCTCTCTCTCTCTCTCTCTCTCTCTTTCTTCTTCTTCTTCTTTTTCTTCTTCTTCTTCTTCTTCTTCTTCTTCTTCTTCTTCTTCTTCTTCTTCTTCTTCTTCTTCTTCTTCTTCTTCTTCGTGAACATACCTGAAGGAGTAATAAATAAAATTGTAATGTAACATATTGAGTGAAAACGTGGAATTAAAGTAAATTTTTCTTTCTTTCTTTCTTTTTTCTTTCTTTCTTTCTTTATTTATTTTTCTTTCTTTCTTTCTGTATTTCTTTCTTTCTTTTTTAGTAAATGCTCACTCTGAAAATAATATCATTGTTTTAATGGAGAGATTTTCAAATTGTTTTCTGAAAAGTAAATATTTTAATCTTTGTGGTAGGCATGGTGGGTAGATTTATCTCACATTATTTGATTCTACCATTGTAGCATTCAATAAACCATAGACAGTATGTAAATAAATCTAGTTATCAATTAATTTTTCTTGGGTCAGGTCTTTAGTGTTGTATTGACAAAGTCCACACTGAACCTCAGGTTGTCAAGGACAAATAAGTTTTCTTTTAGTATGTTTTCTGAATTTGCATTAAATACAATTATTTTGGTTTTGTGTGTAAAGATAAATTTTAATAAACACAGGTTCCACAAAAGTCCTACTACTAAGTCAAACAAAATATTTAATACTCTACACAGAAACTCTGAAACATTTTCAAAGAAATATTTAAAAGCCTAAATAAATATGGTCAGAGCCTTGCTCATGAATTAGAAGAGTCAGTGTTGCAAAACTGTTCACTTTCAACAAAGTTACCTGTAGATTCATTTTAGTAGTAAACAAAAATCTCCAGAGTGTGTGTGTGAGTGTGTGTGTGTGTATGTGCTTGTGTCTGTGTGTGTGCTATGTGTTTATGTGTGTGTGTATCTAAATTAGTAAGACGTTTTAAAAATTTTAGCATTGGCATGTTGAATAAGGCAGAAATATTTTTGAGAACTGAATCATTAGATACCAAAAGTTTTTTTTTTCTTTTTTTTCCGATTTTAGAAAAATAGTTTTCAGTGGCTCTGGGTGAGGAACAGTGTGTAGATGCCGAGTGCTCGGTTACATCAGGCAGCAGCCCCTCGAGGTGGTCCGTGGGTCCCCCTGCTGGTGGAAAAGATCCTCCCGGTTCTCCTTCTCCCGCACCACAGAAGACTGCTTCACTGCTCCTGTGGCCACTTCCTCTCCATCGGCGTGGACCAGCACAGTGCGGAAACTTTCGCCCGAGCCCCAGCTGCTCTGGCTCTTCCACACCAGGGTGGCGGGGGGCTGTGGGCCACCCCGGCACCAGCTGCCCACACCGTGACTGTCTGGCCGGCCCGCAGGACGTACTTGGGTGTGAACTTACAGGCGATCTCATCGCCCTCCAGGACCTGCCTCTTAATCCTCCAGTTCCCCAGGGACTGATCCTTGTCTGAGTCCTTCTTGAGCCTCAGGAACCTGCCCTCCAGGTCAATCTCCTCCGTGCTGACGCTGCAGGTGGCAGAGGCCTGCTGGGCCAGGAGGAAGCTGCTGCTGCTGCTGCCCGAGCCAATGCTGCCCGAGCCAATGCCACTTGAGCCGCTGCCTGGGGGCTCCTCCGCCTCCAGACGCAGCCGCTTGCTTCGGCTTGAACGCCCAGCTCTGGACATGCTGCTGCTGCTGCTCCAGGTGGCCCGTGAGATGGTGACCCGTGAGGAGGGGCTGGGAGCCAGCTTCAGCCTCTCCTCCTCGCCCTCTAGGAGCTTGCGGTAGGCGCTGATCTCCATGTCCAAGGTCAACTGGACGTCCAGCAACTCCTGGTACTCGGCCAGCTGTTGCTGCATCACATCACGCATCTCCATCATCTCCTGCTCCTTGGCGTCCAGCGTCTTCCGGAACTTCTCCCGCTCCTCAGTCCTGGCCCCTTCCAGCTCTCGGATGCGGTCCTCAGCAGCACTGGCCTGCTTCTGGAGGCTGGAGATCTGGTAGCTGGGGGACTCGATCCGCATGCGGGCCTCCTTCAGCTCCTCACGGGCAGCATACCAAAAGTTTTTATGAACACTTTTTAAGCTACAGTAATCAAGGCAGCTTTTTAGAATACAAAAATATTCACAGAAAATTAGAATTAATCCTGAAACATAGTCACATAGACATGGAAATTGTATTGGAAACAAACCTACTACCGATCAACTTTATATTACACCATGTGTGGAAGTTAAATATACAAATGCAAACGGATGAAATCTGACTACTATTATATATCATACAAAAAAGAGATCAATGCAGAAAATAAATAAATATTTCTGAAGGTTGTAGAGGAGACTCTCTTTTTTTTTTTAAATATTTATTTATTTTGAGTTCTCGGCGGACACAACACCTTTGCTTGTTTGTGGTGCTGAGGATCGAACCCGGGCCGCACGCATGCCAGGCGAGCGCGCTACCGCTTGAGCCACATCCCCAGCCAAGCGGAGGAGACTCTCTTAATGTTTTTGTCATCTGCGTACCTCACTTTCTTAGAGTGTTCTATTTTCAAATCAAGAAGATGATTTCCATAAATTAGATTACATTAAAATTAAAAGTATTCACTAAAATAAACTCCTTTTTAAAATTGATTCTTAAGACATTTTACTTAAAACCATTTTTTGTATTAGGTACTTTACACAAAGTTTTTTCATGGTATATGTACTCTGATTCCACATAAAAAACAATCCATTAAACAGGGAATACAGGGAAGATGTTTCACAAATTTGTCATTTTATTTACTCTCTCTCTCTCTCTCTCTCTCTCTCTCTCTTTCTTCTTCTTCTTCTTTTTCTTCTTCTTCTTCTTCTTCTTCTTCTTCTTCTTCTTCTTCTTCTTCTTCTTCTTCTTCTTCTTCGTGAACATACCTGAAGGAGTAATAAATAAAATTGTAATGTAACATATTGAGTGAAAACGTGGAATTAAAGTAAATTTTTCTTTCTTTCTTTCTTTTTTCTTTCTTTTTTTCTTTATTTATTTTTCTTTCTTTCTTTCTGTATTTCTTTCTTTCTTTTTTAGTAAATGCTCACTCTGAAAATAATATCATTGTTTTAATGGAGAGATTTTCAAATTGTTTTCTGAAAAGTAAATATTTTAATCTTTGTGGTAGGCATGGTGGGTAGATTTATCTCACATTATTTCATTCTACCATTGTAGCATTCAATAAACCATAGACAGTATGTAAATAAATCTAGTTATCAATTAATTTTTCTTGGGTCAGGTCTTTAGTGTTGTATTGACAAAGTCCACACTGAACCTCAGGTTGTCAAGGACAAATAAGTTTTCTTTTAGTATGTTTTCTGAATTTGCATTAAATACAATTATTTTGGTTTTGTGTGTAAAGATAAATTTTAATAAACACAGGTTCCACAAAAGTCCTACTACTAAGTCAAACAAAATATTTAATACTCTACACAGAAACTCTGAAACATTTTCAAAGAAATATTTAAAAGCCTAAATAAATATGGTCAGATCCTTGCTCATGAATTAGAAGAGTCAGTGTTGCAAAACTGTTCACTTTCAACAAAGTTACCTGTAGATTCATTTTAGTAGTAAACAAAAATCTCCAGAGTGTGTGTGTGAGTGTGTGTGTGTGTATGTGCTTGTGTCTGTGTGTGTGCTATGTGTTTATGTGTGTGTGTATCTAAATTAGTAAGACGTTTTAAAAATTTTAGCATTGGCATGTTGAATAAGGCAGAAATATTTTTGAGAACTGAATCATTAGATACCAAAAGTTTTTTTTTTTTTCTTTTTTTTCCGATTTTAGAAAAATAGTTTTCAGTGGCTCTGGGTGAGGAACAGTGTGTAGATGCCGAGTGCTCGGTTACATCAGGCAGCAGCCCCTCGAGGTGGTCCGTGGGTCCCCCTGCTGGTGGAAAAGATCCTCCCGGTTCTCCTTCTCCCGCACCACAGAAGACTGCTTCACTGCTCCTGTGGCCACTTCCTCTCCATCGGCGTGGACCAGCACAGTGCGGAAACTTTCGCCCGAGCCCCAGCTGCTCTGGCTCTTCCACACCAGGGTGGCGGGGGGCTGTGGGCCACCCCGGCACCAGCTGCCCACACCGTGACTGTCTGGCCGGCCCGCAGGACGTACTTGGGTGTGAACTTACAGGCGATCTCATCGCCCTCCAGGACCTGCCTCTTAATCCTCCAGTTCCCCAGGGACTGATCCTTGTCTGAGTCCTTCTTGAGCCTCAGGAACCTGCCCTCCAGGTCAATCTCCTCCGTGCTGACGCTGCAGGTGGCCGAGGCCTGCTGGGCCAGGAGGAAGCTGCTGCTGCTGCTGCCCGAGCCAATGCTGCCCGAGCCAATGCCACTTGAGCCGCTGCCTGGGGGCTCCTCCGCCTCCAGACGCAGCCGCTTGCTTCGGCTTGAACGCCCAGCTCTGGACATGCTGCTGCTGCTGCTCCAGGTGGCCCGTGAGATGGTGACCCGTGAGGAGGGGCTGGGAGCCAGCTTCAGCCTCTCCTCCTCGCCCTCTAGGAGCTTGCGGTAGGCGCTGATCTCCATGTCCAAGGTCAACTGGACGTCCAGCAACTCCTGGTACTCGGCCAGCTGTTGCTGCATCACATCACGCATCTCCATCATCTCCTGCTCCTTGGCGTCCAGCGTCTTCCGGAACTTCTCCCGCTCCTCAGTCCTGGCCCCTTCCAGCTCTCGGATGCGGTCCTCAGCAGCACTGGCCTGCTTCTGGAGGCTGGAGATCTGGTAGCTGGGGGACTCGATCCGCATGCGGGCCTCCTTCAGCTCCTCACGGGCAGCATACCAAAAGTTTTGATGAACACTTTTTAAGCTACAGTAATCAAGGCAGCTTTTTAGAATACAAAAATATTCACAGAAAATTAGAATTAATCCTGAAACATAGTCACATAGACATGGAAATTGTATTGGAAACAAACCTACTACCGATCAACTTTATATTACACCATGTGTGGAAGTTAAATATACAAATGCAAACGGATGAAATCTGACTACTATTATATATCATACAAAAAAGAGATCAATGCAGAAAATAAATAAATATTTTTGAAGGTTGTAGAGGAGACTCTCTTTTTTTTTTTTAGTTATTTATTTATTTTGAATTCTCGGCGGACACAACACCTTTGCTTGTTTGTGGTGCTGAGGATCGAACCCGGGCCGCACGCATGCCAGGCGAGCGCGCTACCGCTTGAGCCACATCCCCAGCCAAGCGGAGGAGACTCTATTAATGTTTTTGTCATCTGCGTACCTCACTTTCTTACAGTGTTCTATTTTCAAATCAAGAAGATGATTTCCATAAATTAGATTACATTAAAATTAAAAGTATTCACTAAAATAAACTCCTTTTTAAAATTGATTCTTAAGACATTTTACTTAAAACCATTTTTTGTATTAGGTACTTTACACAAAGTTTTTTCATGGTATATGTACTCTGATTCCACATAAAAAACAATCCATTAAACAGGGAATACAGGGAAGATGTTTCACAAATTTGTCATTTTATTTACTCTCTCTCTCTCTCTCTCTCTCTCTCTCTCTCTCTTTCTTCTTCTTCTTCTTTTTCTTCTTCTTCTTCTTCTTCTTCTTCTTCTTCTTCTTCTTCTTCTTCTTCTTCTTCTTCTTCGTAAACATACCTGAAGGAGTAATAAATAAAATTGTAATGTAACATATTGAGTGAAAACGTGGAATTAAAGTAAATTTTTCTTTCTTTCTTTCTTTTTTCTTTCTTTCTTTCTTTATTTATTTTTCTTTCTTTCTTTCTGTATTTCTTTCTTTCTTTTTTAGTAAATGCTCACTCTGAAAATAATATCATTGTTTTAATGGAGAGATTTTCAAATTGTTTTCTGAAAAGTAAATATTTTAATCTTTGTGGTAGGCATGGTGGGTAGATTTATCTCACATTATTTGATTCTACCATTGTAGCATTCAATAAACCATAGACAGTATGTAAATAAATCTAGTTATCAATTAATTTTTCTTGGGTCAGGTCTTTAGTGTTGTATTGACAAAGTCCACACTGAACCTCAGGTTGTCAAGGACAAATAAGTTTTCTTTTAGTATGTTTTCTGAATTTGCATTAAATACAATTATTTTGGTTTTGTGTGTAAAGATAAATTTTAATAAACACAGGTTCCACAAAAGTCCTACTACTAAGTCAAACCAAATATTTAATACTCTACACAGAAACTCTGAAACATTTTCAAAGAAATATTTAAAAGCCTAAATAAATATGGTCAGAGCCTTGCTCATGAATTAGAAGAGTCAGTGTTGCAAAACTGTTCACTTTCAACAAAGTTACCTGTAGATTCATTTTAGTAGTAAACAAAAATCTCCAGAGTGTGTGTGTGAGTGTGTGTGTGTGTATGTGCTTGTGTCTGTGTGTGTGCTATGTGTTTATGTGTGTGTGTATCTAAATTAGTAAGACGTTTTAAAAATTTTAGCATTGGCATGTTGAATAAGGCAGAAATATTTTTGAGAACTGAATCATTAGATACCAAAAGTTTTTTTTTTTTCTTTTTTTTCCGATTTTAGAAAAATAGTTTTCAGTGGCTCTGGGTGAGGAACAGTGTGTAGATGCCGAGTGCTCGGTTACATCAGGCAGCAGCCCCTCGAGGTGGTCCGTGGGTCCCCCTGCTGGTGGAAAAGATCCTCCCGGTTCTCCTTCTCCCGCACCACAGAAGACTGCTTCACTGCTCCTGTGGCCACTTCCTCTCCATCGGCGTGGACCAGCACAGTGCGGAAACTTTCGCCCGAGCCCCAGCTGCTCTGGCTCTTCCACACCAGGGTGGCGGGGGGCTGTGGGCCACCCCGGCACCAGCTGCCCACACCGTGACTGTCTGGCCGGCCCGCAGGACGTACTTGGGTGTGAACTTACAGGCGATCTCATCGCCCTCCAGGACCTGCCTCTTAATCCTCCAGTTCCCCAGGGACTGATCCTTGTCTGAGTCCTTCTTGAGCCTCAGGAACCTGCCCTCCAGGTCAATCTCCTCCGTGCTGACGCTGCAGGTGGCAGAGGCCTGCTGGGCCAGGAGGAAGCTGCTGCTGCTGCTGCCCGAGCCAATGCTGCCCGAGCCAATGCCACTTGAGCCGCTGCCTGGGGGCTCCTCCGCCTCCAGACGCAGCCGCTTGCTTCGGCTTGAACGCCCAGCTCTGGACATGCTGCTGCTGCTGCTCCAGGTGGCCCGTGAGATGGTGACCCGTGAGGAGGGGCTGGGAGCCAGCTTCAGCCTCTCCTCCTCGCCCTCTAGGAGCTTGCGGTAGGCGCTGATCTCCATGTCCAAGGTCAACTGGACGTCCAGCAACTCCTGGTACTCGGCCAGCTGTTGCTGCATCACATCACGCATCTCCATCATCTCCTGCTCCTTGGCGTCCAGCGTCTTCCGGAACTTCTCCCGCTCCTCAGTCCTGGCCCCTTCCAGCTCTCGGATGCGGTCCTCAGCAGCACTGGCCTGCTTCTGGAGGCTGGAGATCTGGTAGCTGGGGGACTCGATCCGCATGCGGGCCTCCTTCAGCTCCTCACGGGCAGCATACCAAAAGTTTTGATGAACACTTTTTAAGCTACAGTAATCAAGGCAGCTTTTTAGAATACAAAAATATTCACAGAAAATTAGAATTAATCCTGAAACATAGTCACATAGACATGGAAATTGTATTGGAAACAAACCTACTACCGATCAACTTTATATTACACCATGTGTGGAAGTTAAATATACAAATGCAAACGGATGAAATCTGACTACTATTATATATCATACAAAAAAGAGATCAATGCAGAAAATAAATAAATATTTTTGAAGGTTGTAGAGGAGACTCTCTTTTTTTTTTTAAATATTTATTTATTTTGAGTTCTCGGCGGACACAACACCTTTGCTTGTTTGTGGTGCTGAGGATCGAACCCGGGCCGCACGCATGCCAGGCGAGCGCGCTACCGCTTGAGCCACATCCCCAGCCAAGCGGAGGAGACTCTCTTAATGTTTTTGTCATCTGCGTACCTCACTTTCTTAGAGTGTTCTATTTTCAAATCAAGAAGATGATTTCCATAAATTAGATTACATTAAAATTAAAAGTATTCACTAAAATAAACTCCTTTTTAAAATTGATTCTTAAGACATTTTACTTAAAACCATTTTTTGTATTAGGTACTTTACACAAAGTTTTTTCATGGTATATGTACTCTGATTCCACATAAAAAACAATCCATTAAACAGGGAATACAGGGAAGATGTTTCACAAATTTGTCATTTTATTTACTCTCTCTCTCTCTCTCTCTCTCTCTCTCTCTCTCTCTCTCTCTTTCTTCTTCTTCTTCTTTTTCTTCTTCTTCTTCTTCTTCTTCTTCTTCTTCTTCTTCTTCTTCTTCTTCTTCTTCTTCTTCTTCTTCGTGAACATACCTGAAGGAGTAATAAATAAAATTGTAATGTAACATATTGAGTGAAAACGTGGAATTAAAGTAAATTTTTCTTTCTTTCTTTCTTTTTTCTTTCTTTCTTTCTTTATTTATTTTTCTTTCTTTCTTTCTGTATTTCTTTCTTTCTTTTTTAGTAAATGCTCACTCTGAAAATAATATCATTGTTTTAATGGAGAGATTTTCAAATTGTTTTCTGAAAAGTAAATATTTTAATCTTTGTGGTAGGCATGGTGGGTAGATTTATCTCACATTATTTGATTCTACCATTGTAGAATTCAATAAACCATAGACAGTATGTAAATAAATCTAGTTATCAATTAATTTTTCTTGGGTCAGGTCTTTAGTGTTGTATTGACAAAGTCCACACTGAACCTCAGGTTGTCAAGGACAAATAAGTTTTCTTTTAGTATGTTTTCTGAATTTGCATTAAATACAATTATTTTGGTTTTGTGTGTAAAGATAAATTTTAATAAACACAGGTTCCACAAAAGTCCTACTACTAAGTCAAACAAAATATTTAATACTCTACACAGAAACTCTGAAACATTTTCAAAGAAATATTTAAAAGCCTAAATAAATATGGTCAGATCCTTGCTCATGAATTAGAAGAGTCAGTGTTGCAAAACTGTTCACTTTCAACAAAGTTACCTGTAGATTCATTTTAGTAGTAAACAAAAATCTCCAGAGTGTGTGTGTGAGTGTGTGTGTGTGTGTATGTGCTTGTGTCTGTGTGTGTGCTATGTGTTTATGTGTGTGTGTATCTAAATTAGTAAGACGTTTTAAAAATTTTAGCATTGGCATGTTGAATAAGGCAGAAATATTTTTGAGAACTGAATCATTAGATACCAAAAGTTTTTTTTTTCTTTTTTTTCCGATTTTAGAAAAATAGTTTTCAGTGGCTCTGGGTGAGGAACAGTGTGTAGATGCCGAGTGCTCGGTTACATCAGGCAGCAGCCCCTCGAGGTGGTCCGTGGGTCCCCCTGCTGGTGGAAAAGATCCTCCCGGTTCTCCTTCTCCCGCACCACAGAAGACTGCTTCACTGCTCCTGTGGCCACTTCCTCTCCATCGGCGTGGACCAGCACAGTGCGGAAACTTTCGCCCGAGCCCCAGCTGCTCTGGCTCTTCCACACCAGGGTGGCGGGGGGCTGTGGGCCACCCCGGCACCAGCTGCCCACACCGTGACTGTCTGGCCGGCCCGCAGGACGTACTTGGGTGTGAACTTACAGGCGATCTCATCGCCCTCCAGGACCTGCCTCTTAATCCTCCAGTTCCCCAGGGACTGATCCTTGTCTGAGTCCTTCTTGAGCCTCAGGAACCTGCCCTCCAGGTCAATCTCCTCCGTGCTGACGCTGCAGGTGGCCGAGGCCTGCTGGGCCAGGAGGAAGCTGCTGCTGCTGCTGCCCGAGCCAATGCTGCCCGAGCCAATGCCACTTGAGCCGCTGCCTGGGGGCTCCTCCGCCTCCAGACGCAGCCGCTTGCTTCGGCTTGAACGCCCAGCTCTGGACATGCTGCTGCTGCTGCTCCAGGTGGCCCGTGAGATGGTGACCCGTGAGGAGGGGCTGGGAGCCAGCTTCAGCCTCTCCTCCTCGCCCTCTAGGAGCTTGCGGTAGGCGCTGATCTCCATGTCCAAGGTCAACTGGACGTCCAGCAACTCCTGGTACTCGGCCAGCTGTTGCTGCATCACATCACGCATCTCCATCATCTCCTGCTCCTTGGCGTCCAGCGTCTTCCGGAACTTCTCCCGCTCCTCAGTCCTGGCCCCTTCCAGCTCTCGGATGCGGTCCTCAGCAGCACTGGCCTGCTTCTGGAGGCTGGAGATCTGGTAGCTGGGGGACTCGATCCGCATGCGGGCCTCCTTCAGCTCCTCACGGGCAGCATACCAAAAGTTTTTATGAACACTTTTTAAGCTACAGTAATCAAGGCAGCTTTTTAGAATACAAAAATATTCACAGAAAATTAGAATTAATCCTGAAACATAGTCACATAGACATGGAAATTGTATTGGAAACAAACCTACTACCGATCAACTTTATATTACACCATGTGTGGAAGTTAAATATACAAATGCAAACGGATGAAATCTGACTACTATTATATATCATACAAAAAAGAGATCAATGCAGAAAATAAATAAATATTTTTGAAGCTTGTAGAGGAGACTCTCTTTTTTTTTTTAAATATTTATTTATTTTGAGTTCTCGGCGGACACAACACCTTTGCTTGTTTGTGGTGCTGAGGATCGAACCCGGGCCGCACGCATGCCAGGCGAGCGCGCTACCGCTTGAGCCACATCCCCAGCCAAACAGAGGAGACTCTCTTAATGTTTTTGTCATCTGCGTACCTCACTTTCTTAGAGTGTTCTATTTTCAAATCAAGAAGATGATTTCCATAAATTAGATTACATTAAAATTAAAAGTATTCACTAAAATAAACTCCTTTTTAAAATTGATTCTTAAGACATTTTACTTAAAACCATTTTTTGTATTAGGTACTTTACACAAAGTTTTTTCATGGTATATGTACTCTGATTCCACATAAAAAACAATCCATTAAACAGGGAATACAGGGAAGATGTTTCACAAATTTGTCATTTTATTTACTCTCTCTCTCTCTCTCTCTCTCTCTCTCTCTCTCTCTCTCTCTCTCTCTCTCTTTCTTCTTCTTCTTCTTTTTCTTCTTCTTCTTCTTCTTCTTCTTCTTCTTCTTCTTCTTCTTCTTCTTCTTCTTCTTCTTCTTCTTCGTGAACATACCTGAAGGAGTAATAAATAAAATTGTAATGTAACATATTGAGTGAAAACGTGGAATTAAAGTAAATTTTTTCTTTCTTTCTTTTCTTTTTTTCTTTCTTTCTTTCTTTATTTATTTTTCTTTCTTTCTTTCTGTATTTCTTTCTTTCTTTTTTAGTAAATGCTCACTCTGAAAATAATATCATTGTTTTAATGGAGAGATTTTCAAATTGTTTTCTGAAAAGTAAATATTTTAATCTTTGTGGTAGGCATGGTGGGTAGATTTATCTCACATTATTTGATTCTACCATTGTAGCATTCAATAAACCATAGACAGTATGTAAATAAATCTAGTTATCAATTAATTTTTCTTGGGTCAGGTCTTTAGTGTTGTATTGACAAAGTCCACACTGAACCTCAGGTTGTCAAGGACAAATAAGTTTTCTTTTAGTATGTTTTCTGAATTTGCATTAAATACAATTATTTTGGTTTTGTGTGTAAAGATAAATTTTAATAAACACAGGTTCCACAAAAGTCCTACTACTAAGTCAAACAAAATATTTAATACTCTACACAGAAACTCTGAAACATTTTCAAAGAAATATTTAAAAGCCTAAATAAATATGGTCAGATCCTTGCTCATGAATTAGAAGAGTCAGTGTTGCAAAACTGTTCACTTTCAACAAAGTTACCTGTAGATTCATTTTAGTAGTAAACAAAAATCTCCAGAGTGTGTGTGTGAGTGTGTGTGTGTGTATGTGCTTGTGTCTGTGTGTGTGCTATGTGTTTATGTGTGTGTGTATCTAAATTAGTAAGACGTTTTAAAAATTTTAGCATTGGCATGTTGAATAAGGCAGAAATATTTTTGAGAACTGAATCATTAGATACCAAAAGTTTTTTTTTTTCTTTTTTTTCCGATTTTAGAAAAATAGTTTTCAGTGGCTCTGGGTGAGGAACAGTGTGTAGATGCCGAGTGCTCGGTTACATCAGGCAGCAGCCCCTCGAGGTGGTCCGTGGGTCCCCCTGCTGGTGGAAAAGATCCTCCCGGTTCTCCTTCTCCCGCACCACAGAAGACTGCTTCACTGCTCCTGTGGCCACTTCCTCTCCATCGGCGTGGACCAGCACAGTGCGGAAACTTTCGCCCGAGCCCCAGCTGCTCTGGCTCTTCCACACCAGGGTGGCGGGGGGCTGTGGGCCACCCCGGCACCAGCTGCCCACACCGTGACTGTCTGGCCGGCCCGCAGGACGTACTTGGGTGTGAACTTACAGGCGATCTCATCGCCCTCCAGGACCTGCCTCTTAATCCTCCAGTTCCCCAGGGACTGATCCTTGTCTGAGTCCTTCTTGAGCCTCAGGAACCTGCCCTCCAGGTCAATCTCCTCCGTGCTGACGCTGCAGGTGGCAGAGGCCTGCTGGGCCAGGAGGAAGCTGCTGCTGCTGCTGCCCGAGCCAATGCTGCCCGAGCCAATGCCACTTGAGCCGCTGCCTGGGGGCTCCTCCGCCTCCAGACGCAGCCGCTTGCTTCGGCTTGAACGCCCAGCTCTGGACATGCTGCTGCTGCTGCTCCAGGTGGCCCGTGAGATGGTGACCCGTGAGGAGGGGCTGGGAGCCAGCTTCAGCCTCTCCTCCTCGCCCTCTAGGAGCTTGCGGTAGGCGCTGATCTCCATGTCCAAGGTCAACTGGACGTCCAGCAACTCCTGGTACTCGGCCAGCTGTTGCTGCATCACATCACGCATCTCCATCATCTCCTGCTCCTTGGCGTCCAGCGTCTTCCGGAACTTCTCCCGCTCCTCAGTCCTGGCCCCTTCCAGCTCTCGGATGCGGTCCTCAGCAGCACTGGCCTGCTTCTGGAGGCTGGAGATCTGGTAGCTGGGGGACTCGATCCGCATGCGGGCCTCCTTCAGCTCCTCACGGGCAGCATACCAAAAGTTTTTATGAACACTTTTTAAGCTACAGTAATCAAGGCAGCTTTTAGAATACAAAAATATTCACAGAAAATTAGAATTAATCCTGAAACATAGTCACATAGACATGGAAATTGTATTGGAAACAAACCTACTACCGATCAACTTTATATTACACCATGTGTGGAAGTTAAATATACAAATGCAAACGGATGAAATCTGACTACTATTATATATCATACAAAAAAGAGATCAATGCAGAAAATAAATAAATATTTTTGAAGGTTGTAGAGGAGACTCTCTTTTTTTTTTTAAATATTTATTTATTTTGAGTTCTCGGCGGACACAACACCTTTGCTTGTTTGTGGTGCTGAGGATCGAACCCGGGCCGCACGCATGCCAGGCGAGCGCGCTACCGCTTGAGCCACATCCCCAGCCAAACAGAGGAGACTCTCTTAATGTTTTTGTCATCTGCGTACCTCACTTTCTTAGAGTGTTCTATTTTCAAATCAAGAAGATGATTTCCATAAATTAGATTACATTAAAATTAAAAGTATTCACTAAAATAAACTCCTTTTTAAAATTGATTCTTAAGACATTTTACTTAAAACCATTTTTTGTATTAGGTACTTTACACAAAGTTTTTTCATGGTATATGTACTCTGATTCCACATAAAAAACAATCCATTAAACAGGGAATACAGGGAAGATGTTTCACAAATTTGTCATTTTATTTACTCTCTCTCTCTCTCTCTCTCTCTCTCTCTCTCTCTTTCTTCTTCTTCTTCTTTTTCTTCTTCTTCTTCTTCTTCTTCTTCTTCTTCTTCTTCTTCTTCTTCTTCTTCTTCTTCGTGAACATACCTGAAGGAGTAATAAATAAAATTGTAATGTAACATATTGAGTGAAAACGTGGAATTAAAGTAAATTTTTCTTTCTTTCTTTCTTTTTTTCTTTCTTTCTTTCTTCTTTATTTTTCTTTCTTTCTTTCTGTATTTCTTTCTTTCTTTTTTAGTAAATGCTCACTCTGAAAATAATATCATTGTTTTAATGGAGAGATTTTCAAATTGTTTTCTGAAAAGTAAATATTTTAATCTTTGTGGTAGGCATGGTGGGTAGATTTATCTCACATTATTTGATTCTACCATTGTAGCATTCAATAAACCATAGACAGTATGTAAATAAATCTAGTTATCAATTAATTTTTCTTGGGTCAGGTCTTTAGTGTTGTATTGACAAAGTCCACACTGAACCTCAGGTTGTCAAGGACAAATAAGTTTTCTTTTAGTATGTTTTCTGAATTTGCATTAAATACAATTATTTTGGTTTTGTGTGTAAAGATAAATTTTAATAAACACAGGTTCCACAAAAGTCCTACTACTAAGTCAAACAAAATATTTAATACTCTACACAGAAACTCTGAAACATTTTCAAAGAAATATTTAAAAGCCTAAATAAATATGGTCAGATCCTTGCTCATGAATTAGAAGAGTCAGTGTTGCAAAACTGTTCACTTTCAACAAAGTTACCTGTAGATTCATTTTAGTAGTAAACAAAAATCTCCAGAGTGTGTGTGTGAGTGTGTGTGTGTGTATGTGCTTGTGTCTGTGTGTGTGCTATGTGTTTATGTGTGTGTGTATCTAAATTAGTAAGACGTTTTAAAAATTTTAGCATTGGCATGTTGAATAAGGCAGAAATATTTTGAGAACTGAATCATTAGATACCAAAAGTTTTTTTTTTTCTTTTTTTTCCGATTTTAGAAAAATAGTTTTCAGTGGCTCTGGGTGAGGAACAGTGTGTAGATGCCGAGTGCTCGGTTACATCAGGCAGCAGCCCCTCGAGGTGGTCCGTGGGTCCCCCTGCTGGTGGAAAAGATCCTCCCGGTTCTCCTTCTCCCGCACCACAGAAGACTGCTTCACTGCTCCTGTGGCCACTTCCTCTCCATCGGCGTGGACCAGCACAGTGCGGAAACTTTCGCCCGAGCCCCAGCTGCTCTGGCTCTTCCACACCAGGGTGGCGGGGGGCTGTGGGCCACCCCGGCACCAGCTGCCCACACCGTAACTGTCTGGCCGGCCCGCAGGACGTACTTGGGTGTGAACTTACAGGCGATCTCATCGCCCTCCAGGACCTGCCTCTTAATCCTCCAGTTCCCCAGGGACTGATCCTTGTCTGAGTCCTTCTTGAGCCTCAGGAACCTGCCCTCCAGGTCAATCTCCTCCGTGCTGACGCTGCAGGTGGCCGAGGCCTGCTGGGCCAGGAGGAAGCTGCTGCTGCTGCTGCCCGAGCCAATGCTGCCCGAGCCAATGCCACTTGAGCCGCTGCCTGGGGGCTCCTCCGCCTCCAGACGCAGCCGCTTGCTTCGGCTTGAACGCCCAGCTCTGGACATGCTGCTGCTGCTGCTCCAGGTGGCCCGTGAGATGGTGACCCGTGAGGAGGGGCTGGGAGCCAGCTTCAGCCTCTCCTCCTCGCCCTCTAGGAGCTTGCGGTAGGCGCTGATCTCCATGTCCAAGGTCAACTGGACGTCCAGCAACTCCTGGTACTCGGCCAGCTGTTGCTGCATCACATCACGCATCTCCATCATCTCCTGCTCCTTGGCGTCCAGCGTCTTCCGGAACTTCTCCCGCTCCTCAGTCCTGGCCCCTTCCAGCTCTCGGATGCGGTCCTCAGCAGCACTGGCCTGCTTCTGGAGGCTGGAGATCTGGTAGCTGGGGGACTCGATCCGCATGCGGGCCTCCTTCAGCTCCTCACGGGCAGCATACCAAAAGTTTTTATGAACACTTTTTAAGCTACAGTAATCAAGGCAGCTTTTTAGAATACAAAAATATTCACAGAAAATTAGAATTAATCCTGAAACATAGTCACATAGACATGGAAATTGTATTGGAAACAAACCTACTACCGATCAACTTTATATTACACCATGTGTGGAAGTTAAATATACAAATGCAAACGGATGAAATCTGACTACTATTATATATCATACAAAAAAGAGATCAATGCAGAAAATAAATAAATATTTCTGAAGGTTGTAGAGGAGACTCTCTTTTTTTTTTTAAATATTTATTTATTTTGAGTTCTCGGCGGACACAACACCTTTGCTTGTTTGTGGTGCTGAGGATCGAACCTGGGCCGCACGCATGCCAGGCGAGCGCGCTACCGCTTGAGCCACATCCCCAGCAAAGCGGAGGAGACTCTCTTAATGTTTTTGTCATCTGCGTACCTCACTTTCTTAGAGTGTTCTATTTTCAAATCAAGAAGATGATTTCCATAAATTAGATTACATTAAAATTAAAAGTATTCACTAAAATAAACTCCTTTTTAAAATTGATTCTTAAGACATTTTACTTAAAACCATTTTTTGTATTAGGTACTTTACACAAAGTTTTTTCATGGTATATGTACTCTGATTCCACATAAAAAACAATCCATTAAACAGGGAATACAGGGAAGATGTTTCACAAATTTGTCATTTTATTTACTCTCTCTCTCTCTCTCTCTCTCTCTCTCTCTCTCTCTCTCTCTCTCTTTCTTCTTCTTCTTCTTTTTCTTCTTCTTCTTCTTCTTCTTCTTCTTCTTCTTCTTCTTCTTCTTCTTCTTCTTCTTCTTCTTCTTCTTCTTCTTCGTGAACATACCTGAAGGAGTAATAAATAAAATTGTAATGTAACATATTGAGTGAAAACGTGGAATTAAAGTAAATTTTTCTTTCTTTCTTTCTTTTTTCTTTCTTTCTTTCTTTATTTATTTTTCTTTCTTTCTTTCTGTATTTCTTTCTTTCTTTTTTAGTAAATGCTCACTCTGAAAATAATATCATTGTTTTAATGGAGAGATTTTCAAATTGTTTTCTGAAAAGTAAATATTTTAATCTTTGTGGTAGGCATGGTGGGTAGATTTATCTCACATTATTTGATTCTACCATTGTAGCATTCAATAAACCATAGACAGTATGTAAATAAATCTAGTTATCAATTAATTTTTCTTGGGTCAGGTCTTTAGTGTTGTATTGACAAAGTCCACACTGAACCTCAGGTTGTCAAGGACAAATAAGTTTTCTTTTAGTATGTTTTCTGAATTTGCATTAAATACAATTATTTTGGTTTTGTGTGTAAAGATAAATTTTAATAAACACAGGTTCCACAAAAGTCCTACTACTAAGTCAAACAAAATATTTAATACTCTACACAGAAACTCTGAAACATTTTCAAAGAAATATTTAAAAGCCTAAATAAATATGGTCAGAGCCTTGCTCATGAATTAGAAGAGTCAGTGTTGCAAAACTGTTCACTTTCAACAAAGTTACCTGTAGATTCATTTTAGTAGTAAACAAAAATCTCCAGAGTGTGTGTGTGAGTGTGTGTGTGTGTATGTGCTTGTGTCTGTGTGTGTGCTATGTGTTTATGTGTGTGTGTATCTAAATTAGTAAGACGTTTTAAAAATTTTAGCATTGGCATGTTGAATAAGGCAGAAATATTTTTGAGAACTGAATCATTAGATACCAAAAGTTTTTTTTTTCTTTTTTTTCCGATTTTAGAAAAATAGTTTTCAGTGGCTCTGGGTGAGGAACAGTGTGTAGATGCCGAGTGCTCGGTTACATCAGGCAGCAGCCCCTCGAGGTGGTCCGTGGGTCCCCCTGCTGGTGGAAAAGATCCTCCCGGTTCTCCTTCTCCCGCACCACAGAAGACTGCTTCACTGCTCCTGTGGCCACTTCCTCTCCATCGGCGTGGACCAGCACAGTGCGGAAACTTTCGCCCGAGCCCCAGCTGCTCTGGCTCTTCCACACCAGGGTGGCGGGGGGCTGTGGGCCACCCCGGCACCAGCTGCCCACACCGTGACTGTCTGGCCGGCCCGCAGGACGTACTTGGGTGTGAACTTACAGGCGATCTCATCGCCCTCCAGGACCTGCCTCTTAATCCTCCAGTTCCCCAGGGACTGATCCTTGTCTGAGTCCTTCTTGAGCCTCAGGAACCTGCCCTCCAGGTCAATCTCCTCCGTGCTGACGCTGCAGGTGGCAGAGGCCTGCTGGGCCAGGAGGAAGCTGCTGCTGCTGCTGCCCGAGCCAATGCTGCCCGAGCCAATGCCACTTGAGCCGCTGCCTGGGGGCTCCTCCGCCTCCAGACGCAGCCGCTTGCTTCGGCTTGAACGCCCAGCTCTGGACATGCTGCTGCTGCTGCTCCAGGTGGCCCGTGAGATGGTGACCCGTGAGGAGGGGCTGGGAGCCAGCTTCAGCCTCTCCTCCTCGCCCTCTAGGAGCTTGCGGTAGGCGCTGATCTCCATGTCCAAGGTCAACTGGACGTCCAGCAACTCCTGGTACTCGGCCAGCTGTTGCTGCATCACATCACGCATCTCCATCATCTCCTGCTCCTTGGCGTCCAGCGTCTTCCGGAACTTCTCCCGCTCCTCAGTCCTGGCCCCTTCCAGCTCTCGGATGCGGTCCTCAGCAGCACTGGCCTGCTTCTGGAGGCTGGAGATCTGGTAGCTGGGGGACTCGATCCGCATGCGGGCCTCCTTCAGCTCCTCACGGGCAGCATACCAAAAGTTTTTATGAACACTTTTTAAGCTACAGTAATCAAGGCAGCTTTTTAGAATACAAAAATATTCACAGAAAATTAGAATTAATCCTGAAACATAGTCACATAGACATGGAAATTGTATTGGAAACAAACCTACTACCGATCAACTTTATATTACACCATGTGTGGAAGTTAAATATACAAATGCAAACGGATGAAATCTGACTACTATTATATATCATACAAAAAAGAGATCAATGCAGAAAATAAATAAATATTTCTGAAGGTTGTAGAGGAGACTCTCTTTTTTTTTTTAAATATTTATTTATTTTGAGTTCTCGGCGGACACAACACCTTTGCTTGTTTGTGGTGCTGAGGATCGAACCCGGGCCGCACGCATGCCAGGCGAGCGCGCTACCGCTTGAGCCACATCCCCAGCCAAGCGGAGGAGACTCTCTTAATGTTTTTGTCATCTGCGTACCTCACTTTCTTAGAGTGTTCTATTTTCAAATCAAGAAGATGATTTCCATAAATTAGATTACATTAAAATTAAAAGTATTCACTAAAATAAACTCCTTTTTAAAATTGATTCTTAAGACATTTTACTTAAAACCATTTTTTGTATTAGGTACTTTACACAAAGTTTTTTCATGGTATATGTACTCTGATTCCACATAAAAAACAATCCATTAAACAGGGAATACAGGGAAGATGTTTCACAAATTTGTCATTTTATTTACTCTCTCTCTCTCTCTCTCTCTCTCTCTCTCTTTCTTCTTCTTCTTCTTTTTCTTCTTCTTCTTCTTCTTCTTCTTCTTCTTCTTCTTCTTCTTCTTCTTCTTCTTCTTCTTCGTGAACATACCTGAAGGAGTAATAAATAAAATTGTAATGTAACATATTGAGTGAAAACGTGGAATTAAAGTAAATTTTTCTTTCTTTCTTTCTTTTTTCTTTCTTTTTTTCTTTATTTATTTTTCTTTCTTTCTTTCTGTATTTCTTTCTTTCTTTTTTAGTAAATGCTCACTCTGAAAATAATATCATTGTTTTAATGGAGAGATTTTCAAATTGTTTTCTGAAAAGTAAATATTTTAATCTTTGTGGTAGGCATGGTGGGTAGATTTATCTCACATTATTTCATTCTACCATTGTAGCATTCAATAAACCATAGACAGTATGTAAATAAATCTAGTTATCAATTAATTTTTCTTGGGTCAGGTCTTTAGTGTTGTATTGACAAAGTCCACACTGAACCTCAGGTTGTCAAGGACAAATAAGTTTTCTTTTAGTATGTTTTCTGAATTTGCATTAAATACAATTATTTTGGTTTTGTGTGTAAAGATAAATTTTAATAAACACAGGTTCCACAAAAGTCCTACTACTAAGTCAAACAAAATATTTAATACTCTACACAGAAACTCTGAAACATTTTCAAAGAAATATTTAAAAGCCTAAATAAATATGGTCAGATCCTTGCTCATGAATTAGAAGAGTCAGTGTTGCAAAACTGTTCACTTTCAACAAAGTTACCTGTAGATTCATTTTAGTAGTAAACAAAAATCTCCAGAGTGTGTGTGTGAGTGTGTGTGTGTGTATGTGCTTGTGTCTGTGTGTGTGCTATGTGTTTATGTGTGTGTGTATCTAAATTAGTAAGACGTTTTAAAAATTTTAGCATTGGCATGTTGAATAAGGCAGAAATATTTTTGAGAACTGAATCATTAGATACCAAAAGTTTTTTTTTTTTTCTTTTTTTTCCGATTTTAGAAAAATAGTTTTCAGTGGCTCTGGGTGAGGAACAGTGTGTAGATGCCGAGTGCTCGGTTACATCAGGCAGCAGCCCCTCGAGGTGGTCCGTGGGTCCCCCTGCTGGTGGAAAAGATCCTCCCGGTTCTCCTTCTCCCGCACCACAGAAGACTGCTTCACTGCTCCTGTGGCCACTTCCTCTCCATCGGCGTGGACCAGCACAGTGCGGAAACTTTCGCCCGAGCCCCAGCTGCTCTGGCTCTTCCACACCAGGGTGGCGGGGGGCTGTGGGCCACCCCGGCACCAGCTGCCCACACCGTGACTGTCTGGCCGGCCCGCAGGACGTACTTGGGTGTGAACTTACAGGCGATCTCATCGCCCTCCAGGACCTGCCTCTTAATCCTCCAGTTCCCCAGGGACTGATCCTTGTCTGAGTCCTTCTTGAGCCTCAGGAACCTGCCCTCCAGGTCAATCTCCTCCGTGCTGACGCTGCAGGTGGCCGAGGCCTGCTGGGCCAGGAGGAAGCTGCTGCTGCTGCTGCCCGAGCCAATGCTGCCCGAGCCAATGCCACTTGAGCCGCTGCCTGGGGGCTCCTCCGCCTCCAGACGCAGCCGCTTGCTTCGGCTTGAACGCCCAGCTCTGGACATGCTGCTGCTGCTGCTCCAGGTGGCCCGTGAGATGGTGACCCGTGAGGAGGGGCTGGGAGCCAGCTTCAGCCTCTCCTCCTCGCCCTCTAGGAGCTTGCGGTAGGCGCTGATCTCCATGTCCAAGGTCAACTGGACGTCCAGCAACTCCTGGTACTCGGCCAGCTGTTGCTGCATCACATCACGCATCTCCATCATCTCCTGCTCCTTGGCGTCCAGCGTCTTCCGGAACTTCTCCCGCTCCTCAGTCCTGGCCCCTTCCAGCTCTCGGATGCGGTCCTCAGCAGCACTGGCCTGCTTCTGGAGGCTGGAGATCTGGTAGCTGGGGGACTCGATCCGCATGCGGGCCTCCTTCAGCTCCTCACGGGCAGCATACCAAAAGTTTTGATGAACACTTTTTAAGCTACAGTAATCAAGGCAGCTTTTTAGAATACAAAAATATTCACAGAAAATTAGAATTAATCCTGAAACATAGTCACATAGACATGGAAATTGTATTGGAAACAAACCTACTACCGATCAACTTTATATTACACCATGTGTGGAAGTTAAATATACAAATGCAAACGGATGAAATCTGACTACTATTATATATCATACAAAAAAGAGATCAATGCAGAAAATAAATAAATATTTTTGAAGGTTGTAGAGGAGACTCTCTTTTTTTTTTTTAGTTATTTATTTATTTTGAATTCTCGGCGGACACAACACCTTTGCTTGTTTGTGGTGCTGAGGATCGAACCCGGGCCGCACGCATGCCAGGCGAGCGCGCTACCGCTTGAGCCACATCCCCAGCCAAGCGGAGGAGACTCTATTAATGTTTTTGTCATCTGCGTACCTCACTTTCTTACAGTGTTCTATTTTCAAATCAAGAAGATGATTTCCATAAATTAGATTACATTAAAATTAAAAGTATTCACTAAAATAAACTCCTTTTTAAAATTGATTCTTAAGACATTTTACTTAAAACCATTTTTTGTATTAGGTACTTTACACAAAGTTTTTTCATGGTATATGTACTCTGATTCCACATAAAAAACAATCCATTAAACAGGGAATACAGGGAAGATGTTTCACAAATTTGTCATTTTATTTACTCTCTCTCTCTCTCTCTCTCTCTCTCTCTCTCTCTTTCTTCTTCTTCTTCTTTTTCTTCTTCTTCTTCTTCTTCTTCTTCTTCTTCTTCTTCTTCTTCTTCTTCTTCTTCTTCTTCGTAAACATACCTGAAGGAGTAATAAATAAAATTGTAATGTAACATATTGAGTGAAAACGTGGAATTAAAGTAAATTTTTCTTTCTTTCTTTCTTTTTTCTTTCTTTCTTTCTTTATTTATTTTTCTTTCTTTCTTTCTGTATTTCTTTCTTTCTTTTTTAGTAAATGCTCACTCTGAAAATAATATCATTGTTTTAATGGAGAGATTTTCAAATTGTTTTCTGAAAAGTAAATATTTTAATCTTTGTGGTAGGCATGGTGGGTAGATTTATCTCACATTATTTGATTCTACCATTGTAGCATTCAATAAACCATAGACAGTATGTAAATAAATCTAGTTATCAATTAATTTTTCTTGGGTCAGGTCTTTAGTGTTGTATTGACAAAGTCCACACTGAACCTCAGGTTGTCAAGGACAAATAAGTTTTCTTTTAGTATGTTTTCTGAATTTGCATTAAATACAATTATTTTGGTTTTGTGTGTAAAGATAAATTTTAATAAACACAGGTTCCACAAAAGTCCTACTACTAAGTCAAACCAAATATTTAATACTCTACACAGAAACTCTGAAACATTTTCAAAGAAATATTTAAAAGCCTAAATAAATATGGTCAGAGCCTTGCTCATGAATTAGAAGAGTCAGTGTTGCAAAACTGTTCACTTTCAACAAAGTTACCTGTAGATTCATTTTAGTAGTAAACAAAAATCTCCAGAGTGTGTGTGTGAGTGTGTGTGTGTGTATGTGCTTGTGTCTGTGTGTGTGCTATGTGTTTATGTGTGTGTGTATCTAAATTAGTAAGACGTTTTAAAAATTTTAGCATTGGCATGTTGAATAAGGCAGAAATATTTTTGAGAACTGAATCATTAGATACCAAAAGTTTTTTTTTTTTCTTTTTTTTCCGATTTTAGAAAAATAGTTTTCAGTGGCTCTGGGTGAGGAACAGTGTGTAGATGCCGAGTGCTCGGTTACATCAGGCAGCAGCCCCTCGAGGTGGTCCGTGGGTCCCCCTGCTGGTGGAAAAGATCCTCCCGGTTCTCCTTCTCCCGCACCACAGAAGACTGCTTCACTGCTCCTGTGGCCACTTCCTCTCCATCGGCGTGGACCAGCACAGTGCGGAAACTTTCGCCCGAGCCCCAGCTGCTCTGGCTCTTCCACACCAGGGTGGCGGGGGGCTGTGGGCCACCCCGGCACCAGCTGCCCACACCGTGACTGTCTGGCCGGCCCGCAGGACGTACTTGGGTGTGAACTTACAGGCGATCTCATCGCCCTCCAGGACCTGCCTCTTAATCCTCCAGTTCCCCAGGGACTGATCCTTGTCTGAGTCCTTCTTGAGCCTCAGGAACCTGCCCTCCAGGTCAATCTCCTCCGTGCTGACGCTGCAGGTGGCAGAGGCCTGCTGGGCCAGGAGGAAGCTGCTGCTGCTGCTGCCCGAGCCAATGCTGCCCGAGCCAATGCCACTTGAGCCGCTGCCTGGGGGCTCCTCCGCCTCCAGACGCAGCCGCTTGCTTCGGCTTGAACGCCCAGCTCTGGACATGCTGCTGCTGCTGCTCCAGGTGGCCCGTGAGATGGTGACCCGTGAGGAGGGGCTGGGAGCCAGCTTCAGCCTCTCCTCCTCGCCCTCTAGGAGCTTGCGGTAGGCGCTGATCTCCATGTCCAAGGTCAACTGGACGTCCAGCAACTCCTGGTACTCGGCCAGCTGTTGCTGCATCACATCACGCATCTCCATCATCTCCTGCTCCTTGGCGTCCAGCGTCTTCCGGAACTTCTCCCGCTCCTCAGTCCTGGCCCCTTCCAGCTCTCGGATGCGGTCCTCAGCAGCACTGGCCTGCTTCTGGAGGCTGGAGATCTGGTAGCTGGGGGACTCGATCCGCATGCGGGCCTCCTTCAGCTCCTCACGGGCAGCATACCAAAAGTTTTGATGAACACTTTTTAAGCTACAGTAATCAAGGCAGCTTTTTAGAATACAAAAATATTCACAGAAAATTAGAATTAATCCTGAAACATAGTCACATAGACATGGAAATTGTATTGGAAACAAACCTACTACCGATCAACTTTATATTACACCATGTGTGGAAGTTAAATATACAAATGCAAACGGATGAAATCTGACTACTATTATATATCATACAAAAAAGAGATCAATGCAGAAAATAAATAAATATTTTTGAAGGTTGTAGAGGAGACTCTCTTTTTTTTTTTAAATATTTATTTATTTTGAGTTCTCGGCGGACACAACACCTTTGCTTGTTTGTGGTGCTGAGGATCGAACCCGGGCCGCACGCATGCCAGGCGAGCGCGCTACCGCTTGAGCCACATCCCCAGCCAAGCGGAGGAGACTCTCTTAATGTTTTTGTCATCTGCGTACCTCACTTTCTTAGAGTGTTCTATTTTCAAATCAAGAAGATGATTTCCATAAATTAGATTACATTAAAATTAAAAGTATTCACTAAAATAAACTCCTTTTTTAAAATTGATTCTTAAGACATTTTACTTAAAACCATTTTTTGTATTAGGTACTTTACACAAAGTTTTTCATGGTATATGTACTCTGATTCCACATAAAAAACAATCCATTAAACAGGGAATACAGGGAAGATGTTTCACAAATTTGTCATTTTATTTACTCTCTCTCTCTCTCTCTCTCTCTCTCTCTCCTCTCTCTCTCTTTCTTCTTCTTCTTCTTTTTCTTCTTCTTCTTCTTCTTCTTCTTCTTCTTCTTCTTCTTCTTCTTCTTCTTCTTCTTCGTGAACATACCTGAAGGAGTAATAAATAAAATTGTAATGTAACATATTGAGTGAAAACGTGGAATTAAAGTAAATTTTTCTTTCTTTCTTTCTTTTTTTTCTTTCTTTCTTTCTTTATTTATTTTTCTTTCTTTCTTTCTGTATTTCTTTCTTTCTTTTTTAGTAAATGCTCACTCTGAAAATAATATCATTGTTTTAATGGAGAGATTTTCAAATTGTTTTCTGAAAAGTAAATATTTTAATCTTTGTGGTAGGCATGGTGGGTAGATTTATCTCACATTATTTGATTCTACCATTGTAGAATTCAATAAACCATAGACAGTATGTAAATAAATCTAGTTATCAATTAATTTTCTTGGGTCAGGTCTTTAGTGTTGTATTGACAAAGTCCACACTGAACCTCAGGTTGTCAAGGACAAATAAGTTTTCTTTTAGTATGTTTTCTGAATTTGCATTAAATACAATTATTTTGGTTTTGTGTGTAAAGATAAATTTTAATAAACACAGGTTCCACAAAAGTCCTACTACTAAGTCAAACAAAATATTTAATACTCTACACAGAAACTCTGAAACATTTTCAAGAAATATTTAAAGCCTAAAATAAAATATGGTCAGATCCTTGCTCATGAATTAGAAGAGTCAGTGTTGCAAAACTGTTCACTTTCAACAAAGTTACCTGTAGATTCATTTTAGTAGTAAACAAAAATCTCCAGAGTGTGTGTGTGAGTGTGTGTGTGTGGTGTATGTGCTTGTGTCTGTGTGTGTGCTATGTGTTTATGTGTGTGTGTATCTAAATTAGTAAGACGTTTTAAAAATTTTAGCATTGGCCATGTTGAATAAGGCAGAAATATTTTTGAGAACTGAATCATTAGATACCAAAAGTTTTTTTTTTCTTTTTTTTCCGATTTTAGAAAAATAGTTTTCAGTGGCTCTGGGTGAGGAACAGTGTGTAGATGCCGAGTGCTCGGTTACATCAGGCAGCAGCCCCTCGAGGTGGTCCGTGGGTCCCCCTGCTGGTGGAAAAGATCCTCCCGGTTCTCCTTCTCCCGCACCACAGAAGACTGCTTCACTGCTCCTGTGGCCACTTCCTCTCCATCGGCGTGGACCAGCACAGTGCGGAAACTTTCGCCCGAGCCCCAGCTGCTCTGGCTCTTCCACACCAGGGTGGCGGGGGGCTGTGGGCCACCCCGGCACCAGCTGCCCACACCGTGACTGTCTGGCCGGCCCGCAGGACGTACTTGGGTGTGAACTTACAGGCGATCTCATCGCCCTCCAGGACCTGCCTCTTAATCCTCCAGTTCCCCAGGGACTGATCCTTGTCTGAGTCCTTCTTGAGCCTCAGGAACCTGCCCTCCAGGTCAATCTCCTCCGTGCTGACGCTGCAGGTGGCAGAGGCCTGCTGGGGCAGGAGGAAGCTGCTGCTGCTGCTGCCCGAGCCAATGCTGCCCGAGCCAATGCCACTTGAGCCGCTGCCTGGGGGCTCCTCCGCCTCCAGACGCAGCCGCTTGCTTCGGCTTGAACGCCCAGCTCTGGACATGCTGCTGCTGCTGCTCCAGGTGGCCCGTGAGATGGTGACCCGTGAGGAGGGGCTGGGAGCCAGCTTCAGCCTCTCCTCCTCGCCCTCTAGGAGCTTGCGGTAGGCGCTGATCTCCATGTCCAAGGTCAACTGGACGTCCAGCAACTCCTGGTACTCGGCCAGCTGTTGCTGCATCACATCACGCATCTCCATCATCTCCTGCTCCTTGGCGTCCAGCGTCTTCCGGAACTTCTCCCGCTCCTCAGTCCTGGCCCCTTCCAGCTCTCGGATGCGGTCCTCAGCAGCACTGGCCTGCTTCTGGAGGCTGGAGATCTGGTAGCTGGGGGACTCGATCCGCATGCGGGCCTCCTTCAGCTCCTCACGGGCAGCATACCAAAAGTTTTTATGAACACTTTTTAAGCTACAGTAATCAAGGCAGCTTTTTAGAATACAAAAATATTCACAGAAAATTAGAATTAATCCTGAAACATAGTCACATAGACATGGAAATTGTATTGGAAACAAACCTACTACCGATCAACTTTATATTACACCATGTGTGGAAGTTAAATATACAAATGCAAACGGATGAAATCTGACTACTATTATATATCATACAAAAAAGAGATCAATGCAGAAAATAAATAAATATTTTGAAGGTTGTAGAGGAGACTCTCTTTTTTTTTTTAAATATTTATTTATTTTGAGTTCTCGGCGGACACAACACCTTTGCTTGTTTGTGGTGCTGAGGATCGAACCCGGGCCGCACGCATGCCAGGCGAGCGCGCTACCCCTTGAGCCACATCCCCAGCCAAGCGGAGGAGACTCTCTTAATGTTTTTGTCATCTGCGTACCTCACTTTCTTAGAGTGTTCTATTTTCAAATCAAGAAGATGATTTCCATAAATTAGATTACATTAAAATTAAAAGTATTCACTAAAATGAACTCCTTTTTAAAATTGATTCTTAAGACATTTTACTTAAAACCATTTTTGTATTAGGTACTTTACACAAAGTTTTTTCATGGTATATGTACTCTGATTCCACATAAAAAACAATCCATTAAACAGGGAATACAGGGAAGATGTTTCACAAATTTGTCATTTTATTTACTCTCTCTCTCTCTCTCTCTCTCTCTCTCTCTCTCTTTCTTCTTCTTCTTCTTTTCTTCTTCTTCTTCTTCTTCTTCTTCTTCTTCTTCTTCTTCTTCTTCTTCTTCTTCTTCGTAAACATACCTGAAGGAGTAATAAATAAAATTGTAATGTAACATATTGAGTGAAAACGTGGAATTAAAGTAAATTTTTCTTTCTTTCTTTTTTCTTTCTTTCTTTCTTTATTTATTTTTCTTTCTTTCTTTCTGTATTTCTTTCTTTCTTTTTAGTAAATGCTCACTCTGAAAATAATATCATTGTTTTAATGAGAGATTTCAAATTGTTTTCTGAAAAGTAAATATTTTAATCTTTGTGGTAGGTATGGTGGGTAGATTTATCTCACATTATTTGATTCTACCATTGTAGCATTCAATAAACCATAGACAGTATGTAAATAAATCTAGTTATCAATTAATTTTCTTGGGTCAGGTCTTTTAGTGTTGTATTGACAAAGTCCACACTGAACCTCAGGTTGTCAAGGGACAAATAAGTTTTCTTTTAGTATGTTTTCTGAATTTGCATTAATACAATTATTTTGGTTTTGTGTGTAAAGATAAATTTTAATAAACACAGGTTCCACAAAAGTCCTACTACTAAGTCAAACAAAATATTTAATACTCTACACAGAAACTCTGAAACATTTTCAAAGAAATATTTAAAAGCCTAAATAAATATGGTCAGAGCCTTGCTCATGAATTAGAAGAGTCAGTGTTGCAAAACTGTTTCACTTTCAACAAAGTTACCTGTAGATTCATTTTAGTAGTAAACAAAAATCTCCAGAGTGTGTGTGTGAGTGTGTGTGTGTGTATGTGCTTGTGTCTGTGTGTGTGCTATGTGTTTATGTGTGTGTGTATCTAAATTAGTAAGACGTTTTAAAATTTTAGCATTGGCATGTTGAATAAGGCAGAAATATTTTTGAGAACTGAATCATTAGATACCAAAAGTTTTTTTTTTTTCTTTTTTTTCCGATTTTAGAAAATAGTTTTCAGTGGCTCTGGGTGAGGAACCAGTGTGTAGATGCCGAGTGCTCGGTTACATCAGGCAGCAGCCCCTCCGAGGTGGTCCGTGGGTCCCCCTGCTGGTGGAAAAGATCCTCCCGGTTCTCCTTCTCCCGCACCACAGAAGACTGCTTCACTGCTCCTGTGGCCACTTCCTCTCCATCGGCGTGGACCAGCACAGTGCGGAAACTTTCGCCCGAGCCCCAGCTGCTCTGGCTCTTCCACACCAGGGTGGCGGGGGGCTGTGGGCCACCCCGGCACCAGCTGCCCACACCGTGACTGTCTGGCCGGCCCGCAGGACGTACTTGGGTGTGAACTTACAGGCGATCTCATCGCCCTCCAGGACCTGCCTCTTAATCCTCCAGTTCCCCAGGGACTGATCCTTGTCTGAGTCCTTCTTGAGCTCAGGAACCTGCCCTCCAGGTCAATCTCCTCCGTGCTGACGCTGCAGGTGGCCGAGGCCTGCTGGGCCAGGAGGAAGGCTGCGCTGCTGCTGCTGCCCGAGCCAATGCTGCCCGAGCCAATGCCACTTGAGCCGCTGCCTGGGGGCTCCTCCGCCTCCAGACGCAGCCGCTTGCTTCGGCTTGAACGCCCAGCTCTGGACATGCTGCTGCTGCTGCTCCAGGTGGCCCGTGAGATGGTGACCCGTGAGGAGGGGCTGGGAGCCAGCTTCAGCCTCTCCTCCTCGCCCTCTAGGAGCTTGCGGTAGGCGCTGATCTCCATGTCCAAGGTCAACTGGACGTCCAGCAACTCCTGGTACTCGGCCAGCTGTTGCTGCATCACATCACGCATCTCCATCATCTCCTGCTCCTTGGCGTCCAGCGTCTTCCGGAACTTCTCCCGCTCCTCAGTCCTGGCCCCTTCCAGCTCTCGGATGCGGTCCTCAGCAGCACTGGCCTGCTTCTGGAGGCTGGAGATCTGGTAGCTGGGGGACTCGATCCGCATGCGGGCCTCCTTCAGCTCCTCACGGGCAGCATACCAAAAGTTTTGATGAACACTTTTTAAGCTACAGTAATCAAGGCAGCTTTTTAGATACAAAAATATTCACAGAAAATTAGAATTAATCCTGAAACATAGTCACATAGACATGGAAATTGTATTGGAAACAAACCTACTACCGATCAAACTTTATATTACACCATGTGTGGAAGTTAAATATACAAATGCAAACGGATGAAATCTGACTACTATTATATATCATACAAAAAGAGATCAATGCAGAAAATAAATAAATATTTTTGAAGGTTGTAGAGGAGACTCTCTTTTTTTTTTTAAATATTTATTTATTTTGAGTTCTCGCGGACACAACACCTTTGCTTGTTTGTGGTGCTGAGGATCGAACCCGGGCCGCACGCATGCCAGGCGAGCGCGCTACGCTTGAGCCACATCCCCAGCCAAGCGGAGGAGACTCTCTTAATGTTTTTGTCATCTGCGTACCTCACTTTCTTAGAGTGTTCTATTTTCAAATCAAGAAGATGATTTCCATAAATTAGATTACATTAAAATTAAAAGTATTCACTAAAATAAACTCCTTTTTAAAATTGATTCTTAAGACATTTTACTTAAAACCATTTTTTGTATTAGGTACTTTACACAAAGTTTTTTCATGGTATATGTACTCTGATTCCACATAAAAAAACAATCCATTAAACAGGGAATACAGGGAAGATGTTTCACAAATTTGTCATTTTATTTACTCTCTCTCTCTCTCTCTCTCTCTCTCTCTCTCTCTCTCTCTCTTTCTTCTTCTTCTTCTTTTCTTCTTCTTCTTCTTCTTCTTCTTCTTCTTCTTCTTCTTCTTCTTCTTCTTCTTCTTCTTCGTGAACATACCTGAAGGAGTAATAAATAAAATTGTAATGTAACATATTGAGTGAAAACGTGGAATTAAAGTAAATTTTTCTTTCTTTCTTTCTTTTTTTCTTTCTTTCTTTCTTTATTTATTTTTCTTTCTTTCTTTCTGTATTTCTTTCTTTCTTTTTTAGTAAATGCTCACTCTGAAATAATATCATTGTTTTAATGGAGAGATTTTCAAATTGTTTTCTGAAAAGTAAATATTTTAATCTTTGTGGTAGGCATGGTGGGTAGATTTATCTCACATTATTTGATTCTACCATTGTAGAATTCAATAAACCATAGACAGTATGTAAATAAATCTAGTTATCAATTAATTTTTCTTGGGTCAGGTCTTTAGTGTTGTATTGACAAAGTCCACACTGAACCTCAGGTTGTCAAGGACAAATAAGTTTTCTTTTAGTATGTTTTCTGAATTTGCATTAAATACAATTATTTTGGTTTTGTGTGTAAAGATAAATTTTAATAAACACAGGTTCCACAAAAGTCCTACTACTAAGTCAAACAAAAATATTTAATACTCTACACAGAAACTCTGAAACATTTTCAAAGAAATATTTAAAAGCCTAAATAAATATGGTCAGATCCTTGCTCATGAATTAGAAGAGTCAGTGTTGCAAAACTGTTCACTTTCAACAAAGTTACCTGTAGATTCATTTTAGTAGTAAACAAAAATCTCCAGAGTGTGTGTGTGAGTGTGTGTGTGTGTATGTGCTTGTGTCTGTGTGTGTGCTATGTGTTTATGTGTGTGTGTATCTAAATTAGTAAGACGTTTTAAAATTTTAGCATTGGCATGTTGAATAAGGCAGAAATATTTTTGAGAACTGAATCATTAGATACCAAAAGTTTTTTTTTTTCTTTTTTTTCCGATTTTAGAAAAATAGTTTTCAGTGGCTCTGGGTGAGGAACAGTGTGTAGATGCCGAGTGCTCGGTTACATCAGGCAGCAGCCCCTCGAGGTGGTCCGTGGGTCCCCTGCTGGTGGAAAAGATCCTCCCGGTTCTCCTTCTCCCGCACCACAGAAGACTGCTTCACTGCTCCTGTGGCCACTTCCTCTCCATCGGCGTGGACCAGCACAGTGCGGAAACTTTCGCCCGAGCCCCAGCTGCTCTGGCTCTTCCACACCAGGGTGGCGGGGGGCTGTGGGCCACCCCGGCACCAGCTGCCCACACCGTGACTGTCTGGCCGGCCCGCAGGACGTACTTGGGTGTGAACTTACAGGCGATCTCATCGCCCTCCAGGACCTGCCTCTTAATCCTCCAGTTCCCCAGGGACTGATCCTTGTCTGAGTCCTTCTTGAGCCTCAGGAACCTGCCCTCCAGGTCAATCTCCTCCGTGCTGACGCTGCAGGTGGCCGAGGCCTGCTGGGCCAGGAGGAAGCTGCTGCTGCTGCTGCCCGAGCCAATGCTGCCCGAGCCAATGCCACTTGAGCCGCTGCCTGGGGGCTCCTCCGCCTCCAGACGCAGCCGCTTGCTTCGGCTTGAACGCCCAGCTCTGGACATGCTGCTGCTGCTGCTCCAGGTGGCCCGTGAGATGGTGACCCGTGAGGAGGGGCTGGGAGCCAGCTTCAGCCTCTCCTCCTCGCCCTCTAGGAGCTTGCGGTAGGCGCTGATCTCCATGTCCAAGGTCAACTGGACGTCCAGCAACTCCTGGTACTCGGCCAGCTGTTGCTGCATCACATCACGCATCTCCATCATCTCCTGCTCCTTGGCGTCCAGCGTCTTCCGGAACTTCTCCCGCTCCTCAGTCCTGGCCCCTTCCAGCTCTCGGATGCGGTCCTCAGCAGCACTGGCCTGCTTCTGGAGGCTGGAGATCTGGTAGCTGGGGGACTCGATCCGCATGCGGGCCTCCTTCAGCTCCTCACGGGCAGCATACCAAAAGTTTTTATGAACACTTTTTAAGCTACAGTAATCAAGGCAGCTTTTTAGAATACAAAAATATTCACAGAAAATTAGAATTAATCCTGAAACATAGTCACATAGACATGGAAATTGTATTGGAAACAAACCTACTACCGATCAACTTTATATTACACCATGTGTGGAAGTTAAATATACAAATGCAAACGGATGAAATCTGACTACTATTATATATCATACAAAAAAGAGATCAATGCAGAAAATAAATAAATATTTTGAAGCTTGTAGAGGAGACTCTCTTTTTTTTTTTAAATATTTATTTATTTTGAGTTCTCGGCGGACACAACACCTTTGCTTGTTTGTGGTGCTGAGGATCGAACCCGGGCCGCACGCATGCCAGGCGAGCGCGCTACCGCTTGAGCCACATCCCCAGCCAAACGGAGGAGACTCTCTTAATGTTTTTGTCATCTGCGTACCTCACTTTCTTAGAGTGTTCTATTTTCAAATCAAGAAGATGATTTCCATAAATTAGATTACATTAAAATTAAAAGTATTCACTAAAATAAACTCCTTTTTAAAATTGATTCTTAAGACATTTTACTTAAAACCATTTTTTGTATTAGGTACTTTACACAAAGTTTTTTCATGGTATATGTACTCTGATTCCACATAAAAAACAATCCATTAAACAGGGAATACAGGGAAGATGTTTCACAAATTTGTCATTTTATTTACTCTCTCTCTCTCTCTCTCTCTCTCTCTCTCTCTCTCTCTCTCTCTCTCTCTTTCTTCTTCTTCTTCTTTTTCTTCTTCTTCTTCTTCTTCTTCTTCTTCTTCTTCTTCTTCTTCTTCTTCTTCTTCTTCTTCGTGAACATACCTGAAGGAGTAATAAATAAAATTGTAATGTAACATATTGAGTGAAAACGTGGAATTAAAGTAAATTTTTCTTTCTTTCTTTCTTTTTTCTTTCTTTCTTTCTTTATTTATTTTTCTTCTTTCTTTCTGTATTTCTTTCTTTCTTTTTTAGTAAATGCTCACTCTGAAAATAATATCATTGTTTTAATGGAGAGATTTTCAAATTGTTTTCTGAAAAGTAAATATTTTAATCTTTGTGTAGGCATGGTGGGTAGATTTATCTCACATTATTTGATTCTACCATTGTAGCATTCAATAAACCATAGACAGTATGTAAATAAATCTAGTTATCAATTAATTTTTCTTGGGTCAGGTCTTTAGTGTTGTATTGACAAAGTCCACACTGAACCTCAGGTTGTCAAGGACAAATAAGTTTTCTTTTAGTATGTTTTCTGAATTTGCATTAAATACAATTATTTTGGTTTTGTGTGTAAAGATAAATTTTAATAAACACAGGTTCCACAAAAGTCCTACTACTAAGTCAAACAAAATATTTAATACTCTACACAGAAACTCTGAAACATTTTCAAAGAAATATTTAAAAGCCTAAATAAATATGGTCAGATCCTTGCTCATGAATTAGAAGAGTCAGTGTTGCAAAACTGTTCACTTTCAACAAAGTTACCTGTAGATTCATTTTAGTAGTAAACAAAAATCTCCAGAGTGTGTGTGTGAGTGTGTGTGTGTGTATGTGCTTGTGTCTGTGTGTGTGCTATGTGTTTATGTGTGTGTGTATCTAAATTAGTAAGACGTTTTAAAAATTTTAGCATTGGCATGTTGAATAAGGCAGAAATATTTTTGAGAACTGAATCATTAGATACCAAAAGTTTTTTTTTTTCTTTTTTTTCCGATTTTAGAAAAATAGTTTTCAGTGGCTCTGGGTGAGGAACAGTGTGTAGATGCCGAGTGCTCGGTTACATCAGGCAGCAGCCCCTCGAGGTGGTCCGTGGGTCCCCCTGCTGGTGGAAAGATCCTCCCGGTTCTCCTTCTCCCGCACCACAGAAGACTGCTTCACTGCTCCTGTGGCCACTTCCTCTCCATCGGCGTGGACCAGCACAGTGCGGAAACTTTCGCCCGAGCCCCAGCTGCTCTGGCTCTTCCACACCAGGGTGGCGGGGGGCTGTGGGCCACCCCGGCACCAGCTGCCCACACCGTGACTGTCTGGCCGGCCCGCAGGACGTACTTGGGTGTGAACTTACAGGCGATCTCATCGCCCTCCAGGACCTGCCTCTTAATCCTCCAGTTCCCCAGGGACTGATCCTTGTCTGAGTCCTTCTTGAGCCTCAGGAACCTGCCCTCCAGGTCAATCTCCTCCGTGCTGACGCTGCAGGTGGCAGAGGCCTGCTGGGCCAGGAGGAAGCTGCTGCTGCTGCTGCCCGAGCCAATGCTGCCCGAGCCAATGCCACTTGAGCCGCTGCCTGGGGGCTCCTCCGCCTCCAGACGCAGCCGCTTGCTTCGGCTTGAACGCCCAGCTCTGGACATGCTGCTGCTGCTGCTCCAGGTGGCCCGTGAGATGGTGACCCGTGAGGAGGGGCTGGGAGCCAGCTTCAGCCTCTCCTCCTCGCCCTCTAGGAGCTTGCGGTAGGCGCTGATCTCCATGTCCAAGGTCAACTGGACGTCCAGCAACTCCTGGTACTCGGCCAGCTGTTGCTGCATCACATCACGCATCTCCATCATCTCCTGCTCCTTGGCGTCCAGCGTCTTCCGGAACTTCTCCCGCTCCTCAGTCCTGGCCCCTTCCAGCTCTCGGATGCGGTCCTCAGCAGCACTGGCCTGCTTCTGGAGGCTGGAGATCTGGTAGCTGGGGGACTCGATCCGCATGCGGGCCTCCTTCAGCTCCTCACGGGCAGCATACCAAAAGTTTTTATGAACACTTTTTAAGCTACAGTAATCAAGGCAGCTTTTTAGAATACAAAAATATTCACAGAAAATTAGAATTAATCCTGAAACATAGTCACATAGACATGGAAATTGTATTGGAAACAAACCTACTACCGATCAACTTTATATTACACCATGTGTGGAAGTTAAATATACAAATGCAAACGGATGAAATCTGACTACTATTATATATCATACAAAAAAGAGATCAATGCAGAAAATAAATAAATATTTTTGAAGGTTGTAGAGGAGACTCTCTTTTTTTTTTTAAATATTTATTTATTTTGAGTTCTCGGCGGACACAACACCTTTGCTTGTTTGTGGTGCTGAGGATCGAACCCGGGCCGCACGCATGCCAGGCGAGCGCGCTACCGCTTGAGCCACATCCCCAGCCAAACAGAGGAGACTCTCTTAATGTTTTTGTCATCTGCGTACCTCACTTTCTTAGAGTGTTCTATTTTCAAATCAAGAAGATGATTTCCATAAATTAGATTACATTAAAATTAAAAGTATTCACTAAAATAAACTCCTTTTTAAAATTGATTCTTAAGACATTTTACTTAAAACCATTTTTTGTATTAGGTACTTTACACAAAGTTTTTTCATGGTATATGTACTCTGATTCCACATAAAAAACAATCCATTAAACAGGGAATACAGGGAAGATGTTTCACAAATTTGTCATTTTATTTACTCTCTCTCTCTCTCTCTCTCTCTCTCTCTCTCTCTTTCTTCTTCTTCTTCTTTTTCTTCTTCTTCTTCTTCTTCTTCTTCTTCTTCTTCTTCTTCTTCTTCTTCTTCTTCTTCTTCTTCTTCTTCTTCGTGAACATACCTGAAGGAGTAATAAATAAAATTGTAATGTAACATATTGAGTGAAAACGTGGAATTAAAGTAAATTTTTCTTTCTTTCTTTCTTTTTTTTTTTTTCTTTCTTTCTTTCTTTCTTTATTTTTCTTTCTTTCTTTCTGTATTTCTTTCTTTCTTTTTTAGTAAATGCTCACTCTGAAAATAATATCATTGTTTTAATGGAGAGATTTTCAAATTGTTTTCTGAAAAGTAAATATTTTAATCTTTGTGGTAGGCATGGTGGGTAGATTTATCTCACATTATTTGATTCTACCATTGTAGCATTCAATAAACCATAGACAGTATGTAAATAAATCTAGTTATCAATTAATTTTTCTTGGGTCAGGTCTTTAGTGTTGTATTGACAAAGTCCACACTGAACCTCAGGTTGTCAAGGACAAATAAGTTTTCTTTTAGTATGTTTTCTGAATTTGCATTAAATACAATTATTTTGGTTTTGTGTGTAAAGATAAATTTTAATAAACACAGGTTCCACAAAAGTCCTACTACTAAGTCAAACAAAATATTTAATACTCTACACAGAAACTCTGAAACATTTTCAAAGAAATATTTAAAAGCCTAAATAAATATGGTCAGATCCTTGCTCATGAATTAGAAGAGTCAGTGTTGCAAAACTGTTCACTTTCAACAAAGTTACCTGTAGATTCATTTTAGTAGTAAACAAAAATCTCCAGAGTGTGTGTGTGAGTGTGTGTGTGTGTATGTGCTTGTGTCTGTGTGTGTGCTATGTGTTTATGTGTGTGTGTATCTAAATTAGTAAGACGTTTTAAAAATTTTAGCATTGGCATGTTGAATAAGGCAGAAATATTTTTGAGAACTGAATCATTAGATACCAAAAGTTTTTTTTTTTCTTTTTTTTCCGATTTTAGAAAAATAGTTTTCAGTGGCTCTGGGTGAGGAACAGTGTGTAGATGCCGAGTGCTCGGTTACATCAGGCAGCAGCCCCTCGAGGTGGTCCGTGGGTCCCCCTGCTGGTGGAAAAGATCCTCCCGGTTCTCCTTCTCCCGCACCACAGAAGACTGCTTCACTGCTCCTGTGGCCACTTCCTCTCCATCGGCGTGGACCAGCACAGTGCGGAAACTTTCGCCCGAGCCCCAGCTGCTCTGGCTCTTCCACACCAGGGTGGCGGGGGGCTGTGGGCCACCCCGGCACCAGCTGCCCACACCGTGACTGTCTGGCCGGCCCGCAGGACGTACTTGGGTGTGAACTTACAGGCGATCTCATCGCCCTCCAGGACCTGCCTCTTAATCCTCCAGTTCCCAGGGACTGATCCTTGTCTGAGTCCTTCTTGAGCCTCAGGAACCTGCCCTCCAGGTCAATCTCCTCCGTGCTGACGCTGCAGGTGGCCGAGGCCTGCTGGGCCAGGAGGAAGCTGCTGCTGCTGCTGCCCGAGCCAATGCTGCCCGAGCCAATGCCACTTGAGCCGCTGCCTGGGGGCTCCTCCGCCTCCAGACGCAGCCGCTTGCTTCGGCTTGAACGCCCAGCTCTGGACATGCTGCTGCTGCTGCTCCAGGTGGCCCGTGAGATGGTGACCCGTGAGGAGGGGCTGGGAGCCAGCTTCAGCCTCTCCTCCTCGCCCTCTAGGAGCTTGCGGTAGGCGCTGATCTCCATGTCCAAGGTCAACTGGACGTCCAGCAACTCCTGGTACTCGGCCAGCTGTTGCTGCATCACATCACGCATCTCCATCATCTCCTGCTCCTTGGCGTCCAGCGTCTTCCGGAACTTCTCCCGCTCCTCAGTCCTGGCCCCTTCCAGCTCTCGGATGCGGTCCTCAGCAGCACTGGCCTGCTTCTGGAGGCTGGAGATCTGGTAGCTGGGGGACTCGATCCGCATGCGGGCCTCCTTCAGCTCCTCACGGGCAGCATACCAAAAGTTTTTATGAACACTTTTTAAGCTACAGTAATCAAGGCAGCTTTTTAGAATACAAAAATATTCACAGAAAATTAGAATTAATCCTGAAACATAGTCACATAGACATGGAAATTGTATTGGAAACAAACCTACTACCGATCAACTTTATATTACACCATGTGTGGAAGTTAAATATACAAATGCAAACGATGAAATCTGACTACTATTATATATCATACAAAAAAGAGATCAATGCAGAAAATAAATAAATATTTTTGAAGCTTGTAGAGGAGACTCTCTTTTTTTTTTTAAATATTTATTTATTTTGAGTTTCTCGGCGGACACAACACCTTTGCTTGTTTGTGGTGCTGAGGATCGAACCCGGGCCGCACGCATGCCAGGCGAGCGCGCTACCGCTTGAGCCACATCCCCAAGCAAAACGGAGGAGACTCTCTTAATGTTTTTGTCATCTGCGTACCTCACTTTCTTAGAGTGTTCTATTTTCAAATCAAGAAGATGATTTCCATAAATTAGATTACATTAAAATTAAAAGTATTCACTAAAATAAACTCCTTTTTAAAATTGATTCTTAAGACATTTTACTTAAAACCATTTTTTGTATTAGGTACTTTACACAAAGTTTTTTCATGGTATATGTACTCTGATTCCACATAAAAAACAATCCATTAAACAGGGAATACAGGGAAGATGTTTCACAAATTTGTCATTTTATTTACTCTCTCTCTCTCTCTCTCTCTCTCTCTCTCTCTCTCTCTCTCTCTTTCTTCTTCTTCTTCTTTTCTCTTCTTCTTCTTCTTCTTCTTCTTCTTCTTCTTCTTCTTCTTCTTCTTCTTCTTCTTCTTCTTCTTCGTGAACATACCTGAAGGAGTAATAAATAAAATTGTAATGTAACATATTGAGTGAAAACGTGGAATTAAAGTAAATTTTTCTTTCTTTCTTTCTTTTTTCTTTCTTTCTTTCTTTATTTATTTTTCTTTCTTTCTTTCTGTATTTCTTTCTTTCTTTTTTAGTAAATGCTCACTCTGAAAATAATATCATTGTTTTAATGGAGAGATTTTCAAATTGTTTTCTGAAAAGTAAATATTTTAATCTTTGTGGTAGGCATGGTGGGTAGATTTATCTCACATTATTTGATTCTACCATTGTAGCATTCATAAACCATAGACAGTATGTAAATAAATCTAGTTATCAATTAATTTTTCTTGGGTCAGGTCTTTAGTGTTGTATTGACAAAGTCCACACTGAACCTCAGTTGTCAAGGACAAATAAGTTTTCTTTTAGTATGTTTTCTGAATTTGCATTAAATACAATTATTTTGGTTTTGTGTGTAAAGATAAATTTTAATAAACACAGGTTCCACAAAAGTCCTACTACTAAGTCAAACAAAATATTTAATACTCTACACAGAAACTCTGAAACATTTTCAAAGAAATATTTAAAAGCCTAAATAAATATGGTCAGATCCTTGCTCATGAATTAGAAGAGTCAGTGTTGCAAAACTGTTCACTTTCAACAAAGTTACCTGTAGATTCATTTTAGTAGTAAACAAAAATCTCCAGAGTGTGTGTGTGAGTGTGTGTGTGTGTATGTGCTTGTGTCTGTGTGTGTGCTATGTGTTTATGTGTGTGTGTATCTAAATTAGTAAGACGTTTTAAAAATTTTAGCATTGGCATGTTGAATAAGGCAGAAATATTTTTGAGAACTGAATCATTAGATACCAAAAGTTTTTTTTTTTCTTTTTTTTCCGATTTTAGAAAAATAGTTTTCAGTGGCTCTGGGTGAGGAACAGTGTGTAGATGCCGAGTGCTCGGTTACATCAGGCAGCAGCCCTCGAGGTGGTCCGTGGGTCCCCCTGCTGGTGGAAAAGATCCTCCCGGTTCTCCTTCTCCCGCACCACAGAAGACTGCTTCACTGCTCCTGTGGCCACTTCCTCTCCATCGGCGTGGACCAGCACAGTGCGGAAACTTTCGCCCGAGCCCCAGCTGCTCTGGCTCTTCCACACCAGGGTGGCGGGGGGCTGTGGGCCACCCCGGCACCAGCTGCCCACACCGTGACTGTCTGGCCGGCCCGCAGGACGTACTTGGGTGTGAACTTACAGGCGATCTCATCGCCCTCCAGGACCTGCCTCTTAATCCTCCAGTTCCCCAGGGACTGATCCTTGTCTGAGTCCTTCTTGAGCCTCAGGAACCTGCCCTCCAGGTCAATCTCCTCCGTGCTGACGCTGCAGGTGGCAGAGGCCTGCTGGGCCAGGAGGAAGCTGCTGCTGCTGCTGCCCGAGCCAATGCTGCCCGAGCCAATGCCACTTGAGCCGCTGCCTGGGGGCTCCTCCGCCTCCAGACGCAGCCGCTTGCTTCGGCTTGAACGCCCAGCTCTGGACATGCTGCTGCTGCTGCTCCAGGTGGCCCGTGAGATGGTGACCCGTGAGGAGGGGCTGGGAGCCAGCTTCAGCCTCTCCTCCTCGCCCTCTAGGAGCTTGCGGTAGGCGCTGATCTCCATGTCCAAGGTCAACTGGACGTCCAGCAACTCCTGGTACTCGGCCAGCTGTTGCTGCATCACATCACGCATCTCCATCATCTCCTGCTCCTTGGCGTCCAGCGTCTTCCGGAACTTCTCCCGCTCCTCAGTCCTGGCCCCTTCCAGCTCTCGGATGCGGTCCTCAGCAGCACTGGCCTGCTTCTGGAGGCTGGAGATCTGGTAGCTGGGGGACTCGATCCGCATGCGGGCCTCCTTCAGCTCCTCACGGGCAGCATACCAAAAGTTTTTATGAACACTTTTTAAGCTACAGTAATCAAGGCAGCTTTTTAGAATACAAAAATATTCACAGAAAATTAGAATTAATCCTGAAACATAGTCACATAGACATGGAAATTGTATTGGAAACAAACCTACTACCGATCAACTTTATATTACACCATGTGTGGAAGTTAAATATACAAATGCAAACGGATGAAATCTGACTACTATTATATATCATACAAAAAAGAGATCAATGCAGAAAATAAATAAATATTTTTGAAGGTTGTAGAGAGACTCTCTTTTTTTTTTAAATATTTATTTATTTTGAGTTCTCGGCGGACACAACACCTTTGCTTGTTTGTGGTGCTGAGGATCGAACCCGGGCCGCACGCATGCCAGGCGAGCGCGCTACCGCTTGAGCCACATCCCCAGCCAAACAGAGGAGACTCTCTTAATGTTTTTGTCATCTGCGTACCTCACTTTCTTAGAGTGTTCTATTTTCAAATCAAGAAGATGATTTCCATAAATTAGATTACATTAAAATTAAAAGTATTCACTAAAATAAACTCCTTTTTAAAATTGATTCTTAAGACATTTTACTTAAAACCATTTTTTGTATTAGGTACTTTACACAAAGTTTTTTCATGGTATATGTACTCTGATTCCACATAAAAAACAATCCATTAAACAGGGAATACAGGGAAGATGTTTCACAAATTTGTCATTTTATTTACTCTCTCTCTCTCTCTCTCTCTCTCTCTCTCTCTTTCTTCTTCTTCTTCTTTTTCTTCTTCTTCTTCTTCTTCTTCTTCTTCTTCTTCTTCTTCTTCTTCTTCTTCTTCTTCTTCGTGAACATACCTGAAGGAGTAATAAATAAAATTGTAATGTAACATATTGAGTGAAAACGTGGAATTAAAGTAAATTTTTCTTTCTTTCTTTCTTTTTTCTTTCTTTCTTTCTTTCTTTATTTTTCTTTCTTTCTTTCTGTATTTCTTTCTTTCTTTTTTAGTAAATGCTCACTCTGAAAATAATATCATTGTTTTAATGGAGAGATTTTCAAATTGTTTCTGAAAAGTAAATATTTTAATCTTTGTGGTAGGCATGGTGGGTAGATTTATCTCACATTATTTGATTCTACCATTGTAGCATTCAATAAACCATAGACAGTATGTAAATAAATCTAGTTATCAATTAATTTTTCTTGGGTCAGGTCTTTAGTGTTGTATTGACAAAGTCCACACTGAACCTCAGGTTGTCAAGGACAAATAAGTTTTCTTTTAGTATGTTTTCTGAATTTGCATTAAATACAATTATTTTGGTTTTGTGTGTAAAGATAAATTTTAATAAACACAGGTTCCACAAAAGTCCTACTACTAAGTCAAACAAAATATTTAATACTCTACACAGAAACTCTGAAACATTTTCAAAGAAATATTTAAAAGCCTAAATAAATATGGTCAGATCCTTGCCTCATGAATTAGAAGAGTCAGTGTTGCAAAACTGTTCACTTTCAACAAAGTTACCTGTAGATTCATTTTAGTAGTAAACAAAATCTCCAGAGTGTGTGTGTGAGTGTGTGTGTGTGTATGTGCTTGTGTCTGTGTGTGTGCTATGTGTTTATGTGTGTGTGTATCTAAATTAGTAAGACGTTTTAAAAATTTTAGCATTGGCATGTTGAATAAGGCAGAAATATTTTTGAGAACTGAATCATTAGATACCAAAAGTTTTTTTTTTTCTTTTTTTTTCCGATTTTAGAAAAATAGTTTTCAGTGGCTCTGGGTGAGGAACAGTGTGTAGATGCCGAGTGCTCGGTTACATCAGGCAGCAGCCCCTCGAGGTGGTCCGTGGGTCCCCTGCTGGTGGAAAAGATCCTCCCGGTTCTCCTTCTCCCGCACCACAGAAGACTGCTTCACTGCTCCTGTGGCCACTTCCTCTCCATCGGCGTGGACCAGCACAGTGCGGAAACTTTCGCCCGAGCCCCAGCTGCTCTGGCTCTTCCACACCAGGGTGGCGGGGGGCTGTGGGCCACCCCGGCACCAGCTGCCCACACCGTAACTGTCTGGCCGGCCCGCAGGACGTACTTGGGTGTGAACTTACAGGCGATCTCATCGCCCTCCAGGACCTGCCTCTTAATCCTCCAGTTCCCCAGGGACTGATCCTTGTCTGAGTCCTTCTTGAGCCTCAGGAACCTGCCCTCCAGGTCAATCTCCTCCGTGCTGACGCTGCAGGTGGCCGAGGCCTGCTGGGCCAGGAGGAAGCTGCTGCTGCTGCTGCCCGAGCCAATGCTGCCCGAGCCAATGCCACTTGAGCCGCTGCCTGGGGGCTCCTCCGCCTCCAGACGCAGCCGCTTGCTTCGGCTTGAACGCCCAGCTCTGGACATGCTGCTGCTGCTGCTCCAGGTGGCCCGTGAGATGGTGACCCGTGAGGAGGGGCTGGGAGCCAGCTTCAGCCTCTCCTCCTCGCCCTCTAGGAGCTTGCGGTAAGGCGCTGATCTCCATGTCCAAGGTCAACTGGACGTCCAGCAACTCCTGGTACTCGGCCAGCTGTTGCTGCATCACATCACGCATCTCCATCATCTCCTGCTCCTTGGCGTCCAGCGTCTTCCGGAACTTCTCCCGCTCCTCAGTCCTGGCCCCTTCCAGCTCTCGGATGCGGTCCTCAGCAGCACTGGCCTGCTTCTGGAGGCTGGAGATCTGGTAGCTGGGGGACTCGATCCGCATGCGGGCCTCCTTCAGCTCCTCACGGGCAGCATACCAAAAGTTTTATGAACACTTTTTAAGCTACAGTAATCAAGGCAGCTTTTTAGAATACAAAAATATTCACAGAAAATTAGAATTAATCCTGAAACATAGTCACATAGACATGGAAATTGTATTGGAAACAAACCTACTACCGATCAACTTTATATTACACCATGTGTGGAAGTTAAATATACAAATGCAAACGGATGAAATCTGACTACTATTATATATCATACAAAAAAGAGATCAATGCAGAAAATAAATAAATATTTTTGAAGGTTGTAGAGGAGACTCTCTTTTTTTTTTTAAATATTTATTTATTTTGAGTTCTCGGCGGACAACAACACCTTTGCTTGTTTGTGGTGCTGAGGATCGAACCTGGGCCGCACGCATGCCAGGCGAGCGCGCTACCGCTTGAGCCACATCCCCAGCAAAGCGGAGGAGACTCTCTTAATGTTTTTGTCATCTGCGTACCTCACTTTCTTAGAGTGTTCTATTTTCAAATCAAGAAGATGATTTCCATAAATTAGATTACATTAAAATTAAAAGTATTCACTAAATAAACTCCTTTTTAAAATTGATTCTTAAGACATTTTACTTAAAACCATTTTTTGTATTAGGTACTTTACACAAAGTTTTTTCATGGTATATGTACTCTGATTCCACATAAAAAACAAATCCATTAAACAGGGAATACAGGGAAGATGTTTCACAAATTTGTCATTTTATTTACTCTCTCTCTCTCTCTCTCTCTCTCTCTCTCTCTCTTTCTTCTTCTTCTTCTTTTTCTTCTTCTTCTTCTTCTTCTTCTTCTTCTTCTTCTTCTTCTTCTTCTTCTTCTTCTTCGTGAACATACCTGAAGGAGTAATAAATAAAATTGTAATGTAACATATTGAGTGAAAACGTGGAATTAAAGTAAATTTTTCTTTCTTTCTTTCTTTTTTCTTTCTTTCTTTCTTTATTTATTTTTCTTTCTTTCTTTCTGTATTTCTTTCTTTCTTTTTTAGTAAATGCTCACTCTGAAAATAATATCATTGTTTTAATGGAGAGATTTTCAAATTGTTTTCTGAAAAGTAAATATTTTAATCTTTGTGGTAGGCATGGTGGGTAGATTTATCTCACATTATTTGATTCTACCATTGTAGCATTCAATAAACCATAGACAGTATGTAAATAAATCTAGTTATCATTAATTTTTCTTGGGTCAGGTCTTTAGTGTTGTATTGACAAAGTCCACACTGAACCTCAGGTTGTCAAGGACAAATAAGTTTTCTTTTAGTATGTTTTCTGAATTTGCATTAAATACAATTATTTTTGGTTTTGTGTGTAAAGATAAATTTTAATAAACACAGGTTCCACAAAAGTCCTACTACTAAGTCAAACAAAATATTTAATACTCTACACAGTAACTCTGAAACATTTTCAAAGAAATATTTAAAAGCCTAAATAAATATGGTCAGAGCCTTGCTCATGAATTAGAAGAGTCAGTGTTGCAAAACTGTTCACTTTCAACAAAGTTACCTGTAGATTCATTTTAGTAGTAAACAAAAATCTCCAGAGTGTGTGTGTGAGTGTGTGTGTGTGTATGTGCTTGTGTCTGTGTGTGTGCTATGTGTTTATGTGTGTGTGTATCTAAATTAGTAAGACGTTTTAAAAAATTTTAGCATTGGCATGTTGAATAAGGCAGAAATATTTTTGAGAACTGAATCATTAGATACCAAAAGTTTTTTTTTTCTTTTTTTTCCGATTTTAGAAAAATAGTTTTCAGTGGCTCTGGGTGAGGAACAGTGTGTAGATGCCGAGTGCTCGGTTACATCAGGCAGCAGCCCCTCGAGGTGGTCCGTGGGTCCCCCTGCTGGTGGAAAGATCCTCCCCGGTTCTCCTTCTCCCGCACCACAGAAGACTGCTTCACTGCTCCTGTGGCCACTTCCTCTCCATCGGCGTGGACCAGCACAGTGCGGAAACTTTCGCCCGAGCCCCAGCTGCTCTGGCTCTTCCACACCAGGGTGGCGGGGGCTGTGGGCCACCCCGGCACCAGCTGCCCACACCGTGACTGTCTGGCCGGCCCGCAGGACGTACTTGGGTGTGAACTTACAGGCGATCTCATCGCCCTCCAGGACCTGCCTCTTAATCCTCCAGTTCCCCAGGGACTGATCCTTGTCTGAGTCCTTCTTGAGCCTCAGGAACCTGCCCTCCAGGTCAATCTCCTCCGTGCTGACGCTGCAGGTGGCAGAGGCCTGCTGGGCCAGGAGGAAGCTGCTGCTGCTGCTGCCCGAGCCAATGCTGCCCGAGCCAATGCCACTTGAGCCGCTGCCTGGGGGCTCCTCCGCCTCCAGACGCAGCCGCTTGCTTCGGCTTGAACGCCCAGCTCTGGACATGCTGCTGCTGCTGCTCCAGGTGGCCCGTGAGATGGTGACCCGTGAGGAGGGGCTGGGAGCCAGCTTCAGCCTCTCCTCCTCGCCCTCTAGGAGCTTGCGGTAGGCGCTGATCTCCATGTCCAAGGTCAACTGGACGTCCAGCAACTCCTGGTACTCGGCCAGCTGTTGCTGCATCACATCACGCATCTCCATCATCTCCTGCTCCTTGGCGTCCAGCGTCTTCCGGAACTTCTCCCGCTCCTCAGTCCTGGCCCCTTCCAGCTCTCGGATGCGATCCTCAGCAGCACTGGCCTGCTTCTGGAGGCTGGAGATCTGGTAGCTGGGGGACTCGATCCGCATGCGGGCCTCCTTCAGCTCCTCACGGGCAGCATACCAAAAGTTTTTATGAACACTTTTTAAGCTACAGTAATCAAGGCAGCTTTTTAGAATACAAAAATATTCACAGAAAATTAGAATTAATCCTGAAACATAGTCACATAGACATGGAAATTGTATTGGAAACAAACCTACTACCGATCAACTTTATATTACACCATGTGTGGAAGTTAAATATACAAATGCAAACGGATGAAATCTGACTACTATTATATATCATACAAAAAAGAGATCAATGCAGAAAATAAATAAATATTTCTGAAGGTTGTAGAGGAGACTCTCTTTTTTTTTTTAAATATTTATTTATTTTGAGTTCTGGCGGACACAACACCTTTGCTTGTTTGTGGTGCTGAGGATCGAACCCGGGCCGCACGCATGCCAGGCGAGCGCGCTACCGCTTGAGCCACATCCCCAGCCAAGCGGAGGAGACTCTCTTAATGTTTTTGTCATCTGCGTACCTCACTTTCTTAGAGTGTTCTATTTTCAAATCAAGAAGATGATTTCCATAAATTAGATTACATTAAAATTAAAAGTATTCACTAAAATAAACTCCTTTTTAAAATTGATTCTTAAGACATTTTACTTAAAACCATTTTTTGTATTAGGTACTTTACACAAAGTTTTTTCATGGTATATGTACTCTGATTCCACATAAAAAACAATCCATTAAACAGGGAATACAGGGAAGATGTTTCACAAATTTGTCATTTTATTTACTCTCTCTCTCTCTCTCCTCTCTCTCTCTCTCTCTTTCTTCTTCTTCTTCTTTTTCTTCTTCTTCTTCTTCTTCTTCTTCTTCTTCTTCTTCTTCTTCTTCTTCTTCTTCTTCGTGAACATACCTGAAGGAGTAATAAATAAAATTGTAATGTAACATATTGAGTGAAAACGTGGAATTAAAGTAAATTTTTCTTTCTTTCTTTCTTTTTTCTTTCTTTTTTTCTTTATTTATTTTTCTTTCTTTCTTTCTGTATTTCTTTCTTTCTTTTTTAGTAAATGCTCACTCTGAAAATAATATCATTGTTTTAATGGAGAGATTTTCAAATTGTTTTCCTGAAAAGTAAATATTTTAATCTTTGTGGTAGGCATGGTGGGTAGATTTATCTCACATTATTTCATTCTACCATTGTAGCATTCAATAAACCATAGACAGTATGTAAATAAATCTAGTTATCAATTAATTTTTCTTGGGTCAGGTCTTTAGTGTTGTATTGACAAAGTCCACACTGAACCTCAGGTTGTCAAGGACAAATAAGTTTTCTTTTAGTATGTTTTCTGAATTTGCATTAAATACAATTATTTTGGTTTTGTGTGTAAAGATAAATTTTAATAAACACAGGTTCCACAAAAGTCCTACTACTAAGTCAAACAAAATATTTAATACTCTACACAGAAACTCTGAAACATTTTCAAAGAAATATTTAAAAGCCTAAATAAATATGGTCAGATCCTTGCTCATGAATTAGAAGAGTCAGTGTTGCAAAACTGTTCACTTTCAACAAAGTTACCTGTAGATTCATTTTAGTAGTAAACAAAAATCTCCAGAGTGTGTGTGTGAGTGTGTGTGTGTGTATGTGCTTGTGTCTGTGTGTGTGCTATGTGTTTATGTGTGTGTGTATCTAAATTAGTAAGACGTTTTAAAAATTTTAGCATTGGCATGTTGAATAAGGCAGAAATATTTTTGAGAACTGAATCATTAGATACCAAAGTTTTTTTTTTTTTCTTTTTTTTCCGATTTTAGAAAAATAGTTTTCAGTGGCTCTGGGTGAGGAACAGTGTGTAGATGCCGAGTGCTCGGTTACATCAGGCAGCAGCCCCTCGAGGTGGTCCGTGGGTCCCCCTGCTGGTGGAAAAGATCCTCCCGGTTCTCCTTCTCCCGCACCACAGAAGACTGCTTCACTGCTCCTGTGGCCACTTCCTCTCCATCGGCGTGGACCAGCACAGTGCGGAAACTTTCGCCCGAGCCCCAGCTGCTCTGGCTCTTCCACACCAGGGTGGCGGGGGGCTGTGGGCCACCCCGGCACCAGCTGCCCACACCGTGACTGTCTGGCCGGCCCGCAGGACGTACTTGGGTGTGAACTTACAGGCGATCTCATCGCCCTCCAGGACCTGCCTCTTAATCCTCCAGTTCCCCAGGGACTGATCCTTGTCTGAGTCCTTCTTGAGCCTCAGGAACCTGCCCTCCAGGTCAATCTCCTCCGTGCTGACGCTGCAGGTGGCCGAGGCCTGCTGGGCCAGGAGGAAGCTGCTGCTGCTGCTGCCCGAGCCAATGCTGCCCGAGCCAATGCCACTTGAGCCGCTGCCTGGGGGCTCCTCCGCCTCCAGACGCAGCCGCTTGCTTCGGCTTGAACGCCCAGCTCTGGACATGCTGCTGCTGCTGCTCCAGGTGGCCCGTGAGATGGTGACCCGTGAGGAGGGGCTGGGAGCCAGCTTCAGCCTCCCTCCTCGCCCTCTAGGGAGCTTGCGGTAGGCGCTGATCTCCATGTCCAAGGTCAACTGGACGTC